>NC_133328.1:86423691-86723691 GCF_042186555.1 Aquarana catesbeiana
CCCAAAAAAATCGGCATCATATATCGGCCATTGGCCACCGCGATTTCTAAATATCGGCATCGGCCAGAGAAAAACCCATATTGGTCGACTTCTAGTCTTAACTGATCTGACATATGTCGGTCCGACTTTAAAAAAAGGTTCCTGCACTACTTTAGTCTGAAGCACGATTTCAGCCCATTGACCCCACGCTGGTTTTCTTTTGTTTTTTGTCTTATTTTGGTGTGGGGTTCCACCCTCAAGATTCATACCAGACTCAAAGGGCCTGGTATAGTAGGATCATAGTTGGATCCCGTTTAATTGAAGTTGGACATGAAGTCGTAGGGCAAAGTCAGATTGGAAGTCGTCCCACTTCCATGTCGGAGTAGTGTGAACCCAGTCTGAAACGTACTTCTGGTGTGGAGTAAACTCACTGGTGCTACGAATTTCCCAACTTGTCACATCCCCTATCTCCTGTGTGCGATAGGATACGCCCCCCTATCTTCTGTGTGCGGTAGGTCAGGCCCCCATCTCCTGTGTGTGGTATGATAGACCCCCCCTATCTCCTGTTTGCGGTAGGATACGCCCCCCCATATCCTGTATGCGGTGGGTTACGCCCCCAATCTCCTGTGTGTGGTGGGATACGCCCCCTATCTCCTGTGTGTGGTGGGATATACCCCCCTATCTCCTGTGTGCGGTGGGATATACCCCCCTATCTCCTGTGTGCATTGGGATATCCCCCTTCTCTCCTTTGTGCATTGGGATATACCCCCATATCTCCTGTGTGCATTGGGATGTACCCCCCTATCTCCTGTGTCCATTAGGATGTACCCCCCCATCTCCTGTGTGCATTGGGATACACCCCCCTATCTCCTGTGTGTGGTGGGATACACCCCCCTATCTCCTGTGTGCGGTGGGATACACCCCCCTATCTCCTGTGTGCGGTGGGATATACCCCCCTTTCTCCTGTGTGCGGTGGGATACGCCCCCTATCTCCTGTGTGCGGTGGGATATACCCCCCTATCTTCTGTGTGCGGTGGGATATACCCCCCTATCTCCTGTGTGCATTGGGATATACCCCCCTATCTCCTGTGTGCATTGGGATGTTGTAGTATGGGTCTATATTCATATATAACTTTAGTTATTGAATTACAAGAAACTTAGTAATAGTTTTAAGGTGATTAAAAGGTGAATATATATATTTCTATATATGTATAATGTATGTTTCTGAGCTCACAGACGGTCATTCACAGATGGTCACATTGTCTTGGGATAGGCTTTGTTAGTACCAGATAAAACCAGCTTTTTCGCGCCTTCCATCTAGCCTTTAAAAGGTCAGACAATAGAGCAGGCCAGTGAATAGAGCAGGCCAGTGAACCTCGTTGAGGACATGAGTGGTCCTAGATCTTGAACAGGCTGTCGGCTTCCAGAAGTCTGAGAATTCAGAAGTTGAGGGGTTCCCTGGATTGAATGCTGAATTTATCCTATATTGTAACATCTGTAATACATCTTTAATCGAAGCTAAGTAAATCTCTTTTATTACATTCTTTGTTTTGTGTGTTTTAATCATTGCATTTACTGATCACATATCTAAAAGGGTAAATATATGAATGAATCTATGAATAAATGTAACACAGAATTTAACCCCTTGTTACATAATGGCGCTGTGAGCAGGATATTTAACCCTTTCAGTGCTGGTTTGAAGTGCAGTGATTAATCCTAGTAATACTGTTGTGAATTGTAATGTTTTTTGACAATTGGGAAACTGTATTATTAGTGTGCACTGTGATGGGAGGTTTGTTGCTAGCTTTGCTTTGGTGGCAGTTAGTGGCAGATATGTTTAACTGGATAAAAAAGCGAAGGGGGGAGACAGGCGAAAGAGCCCCATCTCAGAGTGGGCAGATTCTGGACGCTGGTCCAGGGCCGATCCTAGGGTCACCGGGTGCAGAAATATTTCTGGCGCCCCCACATGGGCGTGGTCATCTTACCAACTCCTCCCCTTTACAAATGTTTCTATGGCAATGACTCAAACACAGAGATGCTCCCCTAAGAAGTCTTTGTTACCCTAGGATCCTCCCATGAACTTTTAACAATAAAAAAAAATACAGGAAGAGCGTACACTAATGAGACCTGGAGGGGAGTCCCTCTGATGCACACAAAGAGGGCTTCTGTTAGAGAATCTGTTAGAAAGAACCCCCAGACATAGTACAGGAGATAATCAGAGACTGCAGACATAGTACAGGAGATGATCAGAGACTGCAGACATAGTACAGGAGATGATCAGAGACTGCAGACATAGTAGAGGAGATGATCAGAGACTGCAGACATAATACAGGAGATGGTCACAGACTGCAGACATAGTACAGGAGATGATCAGAGACTGCAGACATAGTACAGGAGATGGTCAGAGACTGCATACATAATACAGGAGATGATCAGAGACTGCAGACATAATACAGGAGATGATCAGTGACTGCAGACATGATACAGGAGATGATCAGAGACTGCAGACATAATACAGGAGATGATCAGAGACTGCAGACATGATACAGGAGATGATCAGAGACTGCAGACATGATACAGGAGATGATCACAGACTGCAGACATAATACAGGAGATGGTCAGAGACTGCAGACATAATACAGGAGATGACCAGAGACTGCAGACATGATACAGGAGATGGTCAGAGACTGCAGTCATATTACAGGAGATGATCAGAGACTGCAGACATAGTACAGGAGATGATCAGAGACTGCAGACATAGTACAGGAGATGGTCAGAGACTGCAGACATGATACAGGAGATGATCAGAGACTGCAGACATGATACAGGAGATGGTCAGAGACTGCAATCATAGAACAGGAGATGGTCAGAGACTGCAGACATAATACAGGAGATGATCAGAGACTGCAGACATAGTACAGGAGATGGTCAGAGACTGCAGACATAGTACAGGAGACGATCAGAGACTGCAGACATAGTACAGGAGATGATCAGAGACTGCAGACATAGTACAGGAGATGGTCAGAGACTGCAGACATAGTACAGGAGATGGTCAGAGACTGCAGACATAGTACAGGAGATGATCAGAGACTGCAGACATAGTACAGGAGATGATCAGATACTGCAGACATAGTACAGGAGATGGTCAGAGACTGTAGTTATGATACAAGAGACGATCAGAGACTGCAATCATAGTACAGGAGATGATCAGAGACTGCAGACATAGTACAGGAGATGGTCAGAGACTGTAGTTATGATACAAGAGATGGTCAGAGACTGCAGACATAATACAGGAGATGATCAGAGACTGCAGACATAATACAGGAGATGATCAGAGACTGCAGACATAGTACAGGAGATGATCAGAGACTGCAGACATACTACAGGAGATGGTCAGAGACTGCAGACATAATACAGGAGATGATCAGAGACTGCAGACATAGTACAGGAGATGGTCAGAGACTGCAGACATAGTACAGGAGACGATCAGAGACTGCAGACATAGTACAGGAGATGATCAGAGACTGCAGACATAGTACAGGAGATGGTCAGAGACTGCAGACATAGTACAGGAGATGGTCAGAGACTGCAGACATAGTACAGGAGATGATCAGAGACTGCAGACATAGTACAGGAGATGATCAGATACTGCAGACATAGTACAGGAGATGGTCAGAGACTGTAGTTATGATACAAGAGACGATCAGAGACTGCAATCATAGTACAGGAGATGGTCAGAGACTGCAGACATTATACAGGAGATGATCAGAGACTGCAGACATAGTACAGGAGATGGTCAGAGACTGTAGTTATGATACAAGAGACGGTCAGAGACTGCAGACATAATACAGGAGATGATCAGAGACTGCAGACATAATACAGGAGATGATCAGAGACTGCAGACATAGTACAGGAGATGATCAGAGACTGCAGACATACTACAGGAGATGGTCAGAGACTGCAGACATAGTACAGGAGATGATCAGAGACTGCAGACATAGTACAGGAGATGGTCAGAGACTGCAGACATAGTACATATTGGCCGATCGGCCCTCTCACCTGACCCAGCGATACAGCAACGGTTCCTCTGATCAGGAGTCAGCTCACTCTGAATTGCCCATGGTGACTCCGCTGTATTCCTGCAATGACTCCATTCCTTTCAATGCCAGGGATGGCGCTAGGCTGTGTGGCTTTCCCTCTGGTGGCGCAGGGCACCGGGGTTCTCTCTCTGATGGTGTTCTCTCAGCACTGTCCTCTCCCTCTGGAGTCCTGGGTGTACTTCCCTGAAAATTTTCCCAGGCTCCTGTCTCTCTCTCTCATTCAGCTGAGCATGCTGTGTGGGCTGCAGTTTCCGTGTTACAGTGGGGCTGCCAGTTCTGGGGACTATATGTCCCACAATCCTCTTCTCTGCTCCTTTTTCTATTCTGTTTCCTCCCTGGTTGATATGAAGGCGGGGGAAGAAACATAGTAGGCAGCTGTGCTGGCAAGCACCGCTCACTAGTTGTCAAGACTTATACTCACCGAGGCCAAGATGCCGAGAGCGGCTCGTCCTTACGACCACGCGCACCCGACCCCTGGAAGTGATACAGGAGTTGGGGGCACGCGGAGGCACGGACTTCCGGTAGTGGTGGGATTCCTGAAGGCCGGAGGGAGGTCCGGGTAGACGTTGGGTACTGAGGAACTGCAAAGACAAGCGGTTAGATCCGAACCGGGGTATCAGGCAGCACAAGTCCGTAATTCAGGCAGAGATCAGAACCAGGGTATCGAGCAGAGCAAAGTCCGTAATTCAGGCAGAGGTCAGGGGTATCAGGCAAGCAGAGAGAGTAATCCGTTTAATCAGGCAGAGGTCAGGGGTATCAGGCAAGCAGAGAGAGTAATCCGTTTATCAGGCAGAGGTCAGGGGTATCAGGCAAGCAGAGAGAGTAATCCATTAATCAGGCAGAGGTCAGGGGTATCAGGCAATCAGAGAGAGTAATCCGTTAATCAGGCAGAGGTCAGGGGTATCAGGCAATCAGAGAGAGTAATCCGTTTAAACAGGCAGAGGGTTCAGCACAAGTCACTTGGATACACAGGATAAGCAGGTACAGGGACCAGGGTACAGCTGACGACAAACCAGCAACCCGACTGGGTGCTGGAGCCGTCAGATGTAGCCCTCCGGCGAGCGCGTCAGCGTGACGCGCTGCCCGGCACCCGCACGGCCACGGCGCGCACACGGGGACCGCCGTGCACCCGCGCGCGCCGCACCATCGGGCCGGGAACGGGTGTACGGCGTAGCGTGAGTCCTACGCGCATGCGCCCTGGAGCCCGGCGGACGGAGGCGGCCTGTGCCTCCTGACAGTGCCCCCCTCCTAAGGGCGGACACTGGACGCCCAGGCTGGACATCAATTCCGGATGGTCTCGATGGAAAGCTTGAATTAAGCGTGGTGGCAGATTCCTTGCGGGTTCCCAAGAGTTGTCTTCAGGTGGGTATCCCTTCCACTGGATCAAATACTGCAGTTGTCTGCCCTTCTTCCTACAGTTAAGGATGGACTCCACCTCAAACTCATTCTCCCCATCCACCCTTACTGGTGGAGGAGGAAGTTCACCTCTTTCCGGAAAAGTGCTGTCCACCACGGGCTTCAGCAAGGACACATGGAAAACAGGATGGATCCTGTATGTTTTTGGTAATTCTAGCTCCATAGCCACAGGGTTGATAATCCTTTTGATGGGAAAAGGACCGATGAACTTGGGCCCCAGTTTCCGAGAAGGCACGGACAGTTTAAGGTTGGTGGTGGACAACCAGACCTCCTCTCCTATATTAAAGGTTGGATTCTCCCTCCTGCCCCGGTCATACTGTTCCTTGTAATCCGCTTGAGCTCTTTGCAACATGTCTTGAATCCTCTGGAAATTAATTTGTAAAGAGGTTATTCTGTCATGCACTGCAGGGACTGTTATCTCAGGAACATCGTTGGACAGAAATGTGGGATGGAATCCGCAATTTGCCCAGAAAGGCGTTTGGTTGGTGGCAGAGTGGACGGAATTGTTATACGCGAACTCCGCGTATGGGAGAAGACTTGCCCAATCATCCTGGGATCCTGAGCAGAAACACCGCAGGTATTGCTCTAGGGTCTGGTTCGTCCTCTCCGTTTGGCCGTTACTCTGAGGATGGTAAGCTGATGAGAGGCAGACCTTGTAATCTAGAGCTTTGCAGAGCTCCCTCCAGAATTTGGACGTAAATTGTACACCTCTGTCTGACACAATACTCTTTGGTACACCATGGAGCCTGATGATTTCTTTCAGAAAAATATTGGCCGTCTCCAAGGCCGAAGGAGTGCCCTTCATGGGCAAAAAATGGGCCATCTTGGAGAGACGGTCGACCACAACAAAAATAGTGGTAAAACCCCCCGAGGCTGGCAAGTCCACTATGAAATCCATGGAGACATCAGACCATGGCCGTTCTGGAATGGGCAGGGGTTTTAGTAAACCCCAAGACTTGGCATTTTGACCTTTGTTCCGCTGACATAGAGGACAAGAAGCCACATATTCCTTGCAATCCCTTCTCCATCCAGGCCACCAAAAAGAGCGAGAGACCAGCTCGGACGTTTTCCTTATTCCAAAGTGCCCTGCGAGTTTGTGATCATGGCACATTTTAAGGGTTAGTGACCGTGTCTCCCGAGGTACAAAGATTTTCCCACGGATCCAGAAAAAATTCCCATTTCTTTTCAAGGATTGTACCTCTGGTTCGATACAGGAGTTAGACGATGATTTAATGGATGACATCAAGTCCACCTGTGTCATTCCAAGGAAGTTTTGGGGAGAGAGGATTGTACTAGGTTCTGGAGTTTGGGAATCTGCTGAGAACATCCGTGAAAGTGCGTCTGCTTTTCCATTCTTTGTGCCGGGTCTATAGGATATGTGGAAATTGAAGCGAGAGAAAAAGAGAGCCCAACGAGCTTGTCTAGGTTTCAGCCGCTTTGCTGTCCGTAAGTACTCGAGGTTTTTATGATCTGTAAAGATCATCACTGGGTGTAAAGCGCCCTCGAGCAGATACCTCCATTCTTCCAGAGCGAATTTTATGGCCAGCAGCTCCCTGTCACCCACATCGTAGTTTAATTCCGGTGGGCTGAGTCTCCGGGATGCGAATGCAACGGGATGAAGGATGGCTTTGGGCCCTTGTCTTTGGGAAAGGATTGCTCCTGTTGCAATTTCCGAGGCGTCCACCTCCAGTACAAATGGCTGAGATGGATCGGGGTGGCAAAGAATTGGAGCAGAACTAAACAGGCTTTTCAATTTCAGGAAGGCCTCTTGTGCGGCTTCAGACCACCGGAAGGAACCGTGCTGGCGGGTTAGCTGGGTGATAGGTGCCACAATGGCCGAGAATCCGATAATGAATTTCCGGTAAAAGTTGTCGAATCCTATGAACCGTTGGACCCCTTTTTTATCGGACGGAGCTGGCCACTCCTGAATGGCTTGTATCTTCTGGGGATCCATTGCGATCCCATCTGCTGATATAATGAACCCCAGGAATTGCACCACTGATCTCTCGAATTCGCACTTCTCCACTTTCAAATAAAGCTTGTGCTGCTTCAATATGGTAAGGACCTTTTTGACGTGCCCCCTGTGTAGCTCCATCGTGGAGGAGAAAATTAGTATATCATCTAGATAGACAACAAGGAAGTCGTCCAGGTATTCTCGGAATATATCATTGACTAGGTGCTGAAAAGTGGCAGGAGCATTACACAGCCCGAATGGCATCACCAAGTACTCGAAGTGTCCGAACCTGGACCTGAATGCTGTCTTCCATTTATCCCCGGCTCTGATTCTAACAAGGTTGTAGGCACCCCGGAGGTCTAATTTGGAAAAGACCTTGGCGGATCGGAATCGTTGGAATAGCTCCGGAATAAGCGGCAGTGGGTACCGGTTCTTGATGGTGATATTGTTAAGCTGCCGGTAGTCCACACAAGGTCTAAGGGACCCATCCTTCTTCCCAACAAAGAATATCCCTGCTCCGGCAGGTGAGGATGAGGGACGTATAAAACCCTTTTCCAGGTTCTCATTGATGTATTGCTTGAGAGCCTCTAGTTCAGTCTCTGAGAGGGGAAAAATACGCCCGAACGGAATCACTGACCCCGGCAGCAGATCGATCGGACAGTCATAAGGCCGGTGAGGTGGTAGGCGGTCGGCCATTTGTTTACTAAAGACCTCTTGGAACTCAAGATATTCGGAGGGGATCTGCTGAAGTTTATCTGATGGAACCGTAACCGTAGCACAAACCTTTGGAATCGAAGGGAGGCAATGCTCAGAGCAATATGGAGAAGAGAAAGATACCGACTTAGTGCTCCACTGGATCTGTGGGTCATGAGCCTGTAACCAGGGCAGGCCTAGGATAACTGGGAAAATGGGAGAATGGATGAGATCAAGCCGTAGGAGCTCTTGATGCCCGGAGTCGGTGGTTACTAGGATAGGCCGATTCTCCTGGGTGATTGGACCCGAACTAGGAAGAGAGCCGTCAGCCAGATGCACCTGTAGACCTTGAGCTTTCGTTTGCAAGGGAATACGGAGGCTGCGGGCCAGGGCTGCATCCATGAAGCAGCTACAAGCTCCTGAATCAATGATGGCGGGTAGGCGAGACTCCCCTTCCGGTAGCTGCAGGGAAACAAACAACATCACGTAAGACTTTGGAGCATTATTGTCTTGGTAATTCATCAATTTTGGCTGAAAAGACTTACTGGGCCTTATTGGACAGCTGCGCAGGAAGTGTCCAGCTCCCCCGCAATAGAGACACAAATTAGACTGCCGTCTGCGTTGCCTCTCTTCTGAAGTTAGTGGTTCCCGGACCAGGCCTAGCTGCATGGGTTCAGCTTCGGGAGTTGTTGTAGGAGATGGTGACGGCACGGATGAGGCTCTGAATGGCGTCCACGTAGGGCGTGGACCCTGGAACCGTTCTGAGCGACGCTCCCGCAAGCGCCTGTCCAATTTCGTAGCTGCCTGAATTAATTCTTCCAAGGAATCAGGAGTCTCCATTCTGGCTAGTTCATCTTTGAGGAGTTCAGACAAGCCTAGACGGTACTGGTAGCGCAGAGCCGCCTCATTCCAATCTGTGTCGGCTGCCCATTTACGGAATTCTACCGTATAGTCTTCAATTGGTCTCCTCCCTTGGGACAGGTGATGTAAGATGGCTTCAGCTGTAGCCTTCCGCTGAGGGTCGTCATAGAGTTTGGCCATACTCTCGAAGAAGGTATCTATGGAGTTTAACACAGGACTTCCTTGTTCCATTAAGCCATGGGCCCAAGCCTGAGGTTCTTCTGACAGCAGTGAGACTGCGAACCCTACTTTGACGATTTCCGATGCAAACGTCCGGGGCTGAAGGGCAAAGTAAAGAGAACATGCGTTTTTAAACGCCCTGAATTTTTTACGGTCCCCTGAGAACCGTTCAGGTGTAGGGACCCTAGGTTCAGGAAGCGCCATGACCACTGTAGGGTTGGTGGTGGCCTGGGGAGGCGGACTTTCATTGCTGGGTACGGGAGCTGCAGCGGCAGAAGGGAGTACCCCAGTAATTTGTTGGAGGCGGTTGTCAATCTGAATATACCCCTCTTGTAGTTTCTGAACTGAGTCGGCCAGCGTGGAAACCTGCTGACACAGGATCTCCAAAGGAGAGCGCGCTCTGTCGGCTTCGGACATCTGGCTGGTTTGTACTGTCAAGACTTATACTCACCGAGGCCAAGATGCCGAGAGCGGCTCGTCCTTACGACCACGCGCACCCGACCCCTGGAAGTGATACAGGAGTTGGGGGCACGCGGAGGCACGGACTTCCGGTAGTGGTGGGATTCCTGAAGGCCGGAGGGAGGTCCGGGTAGACGTTGGGTACTGAGGAACTGCCAAGACAAGCGGTTAGATCCGAACCGGGGTATCAGGCAGCACAAGTCCGTAATTCAGGCAGAGGTCAGAACCGGGGTATCGAGCAGAGCAAAGTCCGTAATTCAGGCAGAGGTCAGGGGTATCAGGCAAGCAGAGAGAGTAATCCGTTTAATCAGGCAGAGGTCAGGGGTATCAGGCAAGCAGAGAGAGTAATCCGTTTATCAGGCAGAGGTCAGGGGTATCAGGCAAGCAGAGAGAGTAATCCGTTAATCAGGCAGAGGTCAGGGGTATCAGGCAATCAGAGAGAGTAATCCGTTAATCAGGCAGAGGTCAGGGGTATCAGGCAATCAGAGAGAGTAATCCGTTTAAACAGGCAGAGGGTTCAGCACAAGTCACTTGGATACACAGGATAAGCAGGTACAGGGACCAGGGTACAGCTGACGACAAACCAGCAACCCGACTGGGTGCTGGAGCCGTCAGATGTAGCCCTCCGGCGAGCGCGTCAGCGTGACGCACTGCCCGGCACCCGCACGGCCACGGCGCGCACACGGGGACCGCCGTGCACCCGCGCGCGCCGCACCATCGGGCCGCGAACGGGTGTACGGCGTAGCGTGAGTCCTACGCGCATGCGCCCTGGAGCCCGGCGGACGGAGGCGGCCTGTGCCTCCTGACACTAGTACAGCAGCATGCAGGAGGAGAGGGAGGGGGGAAAGGAGAGGGAGGGGGGAAAGGAGAGCCCGCAGCTGCATTGGCTTCACTAGGGTTGGGGGTCACCCCCCTTCCACCAACTATAGTTGCCCCTCAGTACAGACCCCCCTCCACTACATATAGACCCCCTCCGTCAATGCAGAACCCGCACTAAGTATAAACCCCTCCCTCAGTACAGACCTTACTCAGTACAGATAACCCCCCGTCCATTAGTACAGACCCCCCCAGGACAGATCTCCCTCTCCATTAGTACAGACCCCCGCAGGACAAACCACCCCTCCATTAGTACAGACCCCCCCAGGACAGACCCCCCCATTAGTACAGACCCCCCCTCCATTAGTACAGACCCCCCCTCATTAGTACAGACCCCCCAGGACAGATCTCCCTCTCCATTAGTACAGACCCCCACAGGACAAACCACCCCTCCATTAGTACAGACCCCCCCTCCATTAGTACAGACCCCCCTCCATTAGTACAGACCCCCCCTCCATTAGTACAGACCCCCCCTCCATTAGTACAGACCCCCCAGGACAGACCCCCTCTCCATTAGTACAGACCCCCCTCCATTAGTACAGACCCCCCTCCATTAGTACAGACCCCCCTCCATTAGTACAGACCCCCCAGGACAGACCCCCCTCCATTAGTACAGACCCCCCAGGACAGACCCCCTCTCCATTAGTACAGACCCCCCCTCCATTAGTACAGACCCCCCAGTACAGACCCCCCTATTAGTACAGACCCCCCCTCCATTAGTACAGAACCCATTAGTACAGACCCCCTCTCCATTAGTACAGACCCCACCTCCATTAGTACAGACCCCCCCATTAGTACAGACCCCCCAGGACAGACCCCCCTCCATTAGTAGAGACCCCCATATTAGTACAGACCCCACCATTAGTACAGACCCCCCTCCATTAGTACAGACCCCATTAGTACAGACCCCCTCTCCATTAGTACAGACCCCCCCTCCATTAGTACAGACCCCATTAGTACAGACCCCCTCTCCATTAGTACAGACCCCCTCTCCATTAGTACAGACCCCCCTCCATTAGTACAGACCCCCTCCATTAGTACAGACCCCCCTCCATTAGTACAGACCCCCCAGGACAGACCCCCCTCCATTAGTACAGACCCCCCAGGACAGACCCCCTCTCCATTAGTACAGACCCCCCAGGACAGACCCCCCCTATTAGTACAGACCCCCCCCATTAGTACAGACCCCCTCTCCATTAGTACAGACCCCCCCTCCATTAGTACAGACCCCCCAGGACAGACCCCACTCCATTAGTACAGAACCCCCCCATTAGTACAGACCTCCCCTCCATTAGTACAGACCCCATTAGTACAGACCCCCCATTAGTACAGCCCCCTCCCATTATTAGTACAGCCCCCCCTCCATTAGTACAGCCCCCCATTAGTACAGCCCCCTCCATTAGTACAGCCCCCCTCCATTAGTACAGCCCCCCTCCATTAGTACAGCCCCCCGTCCATTAGTACAGCCCCCCCCTTTATTAGGGTACATATATACACCCGGGCGGCAGCTGAAGAGGAGAGAACAGTGTGCAGCCAGCCACGCCGCCCGGGTGGAGAGCAGAGCAGTTTAAAGCAGGCAGGAGTGGGAGACACAGAGGAGAATGTGTCAGGCACGGACCGCTCCTCCGCTCCCCCCCCGCGCGACATCACTGTGCGGCTGGTCTCTCTCCACGCAGAGACCAGCCGCTCTGCCTCCGATGTCTCTCTTTCTCTGACAGGAGGAGGGAGGGGCTTGAGCAGCACACACAGCGGCGGCGGCGCCTTTCTTCTTTTAACACCGGCGAGAGCGCCACCGCCAGACATAATCAAGAGGAGGAGGAGGAGGGAAGGGAGCACTCTGGCGCTTCAGCGCCCCCACCTCTCTGGCGCCTGGGTGCACTGCACCCCGTGCACCCCGTCTAGGATCGGCCCTGCGCTGGTCTACTCTGGCTCGTGAATTGATCAAGTATCAGGATGCATTTAAAGTGGAAGACCCCCCGCCACTGTCTCCTGAATCTTGACTTGTTTCGATATTCAAAATCGGAACAGAAAGCTGCATCTATATTAGGATGGATATTTTTGCAGGCACTGAGACAAAAAGGGGGTAGATGGTCGAATGTTTCCACTCATTGTGTGCTTAGCGAGCCCCCGGCAAGCTTTAGATTTTTTGAGATATAGAACAGATGAGCTGATGACCGCGTTAGGTGGACGAGTGGCCCTTTCGCTGGTGCTCACATAATTGTTCTTTAAGGTTTGAAAACGATGAGCAGAAAACAGGTAGGAAAAGAAAAAATATGACCTGTGGTCAATGGACCACAATAGTCCAGCAATAGTCCAGCATTTTGTGAAAAGAAGAGCTGCAGCTGTAGACTGTATTTGTGAGAGTCTGCTTGAATGAGACGATCCCTTAAGAGAGGGAGATTCCCCCTTAAACCCCCCCTTAAAAAGCTTATGCCTGTGAAAAGCAGGACAGTGCTGAGCATCTGAGAAATGTCTAATCACGTTGAAAAAATAACATCCTAGTTGAAATTGTTAGTTTTGTTAAAATCTAGGATTATTTGAAACAAAGAAAGTAAATGGCTGATTGATGTTAACACCCTTTAAAATCCTGAATAGCAGTCATGATTATTATAATTCTATTGGTGAATGTAATAGTATCATGTTCTAGGATACAACACTAATGTTTTTTTCGTTAATACAGAAGGAACCAGATCTATTCCTAGAAGTTTCGTAGATCTGTATGGTATTGAACAAGAGGTTGCAATAGAAATATCAATATGAGTTTGGTGATGTATAATGTTTGTGCACAAATGTAATGAACACCATATAATGTGAATTATTTCAACCATGGTTAATGACAATTTTGAATGGACGTCCTTTAATGAAAATCCACGTGGTGATAATTAAGTAATATGAGCTCAATTAATAAGGGTAATAAAAGTGCACTCATGAATAACAGAAATAATGGCCATATGTTTTGTTGTTTGTGGAAAGTGTTGGTTAAATGTGTTTGTTGCTAACTATTTGTTACTTTTTAGGAAGGAGCTGTAATAACATCACACTAAATAACCTTTTTGTTTTGTTTAGTTCCTAGACAATATTGAACAGCATCAATCTACCTGTCTGATATGGTTTGATGTCCAAGAACTAAAGATGAAGATTACAGTCAAACTGAAAGTTTTCATTGGAACTGATTGTGTGGGGTAGTGGGTGGGCGCCTACAGAGCATCGGCACCACGCATCCCGCCCTGCGTGTGACGTCATGTCTGACGTCAGCACACAGCGCATGTGTTTTCCATCTCAGCCGCTCTGGCGGGGAATCAGGCTTCTGCGGAGGGCGGAGACACCGCCTCCGCTGGAGCCCCTCCCAGCCTATGCTATGCCAGCGTGACGCTGGTACTGGCCGGCGTGCACGTGTGGGGCTCCTATAAACGGCCTCCCCTGACACAATGGTTGCTGCTACACTTTTTAGTCATTTCATAGTAATTCAGCACATCACTTCAGGTACAAGCCTTGTCTCCACGTAAGTTTCCTACTAGGTCCACACACACTCTCTCACGCCACCTTTGGTTTCCCTGCATTTTGTATGTTTTTTCACCCTTTGCCCCAACTTTTTCCTCTTCCTCATCACTTTAAACCCCTATATTCTTTTTTGTCACGTCAGCTCTCCATCACCTTGTCCACTTAATTCACATTTTTTTTTTTTTTTTCTCACATTTTTTTTCTCACATTTTTACATCATGTTTCAATCATCGTTATTTTTTATATTCATCATTTTTTGTTCACTCATTCACACATTCCCATCTACACTCTTTTTAGATCACTCCAGGTTACCATTTTGGGTTACCCTGGTTTTTTACTCATGCACCAGCTTTTGTGTCATGGACCATCGGGAGTTTCCGTCATGGGCGCTTTGCTGCACACGGCCATGAGTACCTCAGCTCCCGGGGGGGACTACTTTGGGGACCCTGATCGCATGATCGCAGCACCTCACCACACTGGACTTTTTGTGAGTATTTAGGTTTGGCAAATCTGCCATTCCTTTATATTACCTAATAAATAGACTAATATAATTTATCAATTTTATACTCTGCAGACATACCTGAGCATCCGCCCCTGAAGAGTGTCTCTACACGAAACGCGTCAGCAACACGTGATGCAGATTTATGTCTGTAATGGACATATTTACTCTGGTTTACAGTAGATTAACAATTTTGACATTTTTATATATCTATTATGGTCCATAAAACTTTCTCCTTTTATATTCACATTTTCGCTGTTGGTGCTGCTTTTTGTGTGATATGTACCTATATGAACCCACTCCATGCAATGTAACCATGAATTGTTTTGAATCTTTATACTCTTGCAATCTTTATCCATGCCGCACCTGTATGTCTTGTGCGGGTGGATTTGATACGTATTGATATATTTATTGTATTCAATATGTTTACTAATAAAATCTGTATTTATTCAAACTTGCTTCCACAAAGTCATCCATCTCATTTAAAGTCCCACTTTCCCTTTTTTTGATCATATACTACAGGGATGGAGGCACACCGCATATGTGCCTCATTTAAAGTCCCACCTTTCCCCTCCATGTCTTGGAACTGATTGTAAACCAGAGCAGCTAATACTCTCGATTGATTGAGTTGAATATAAAATGATATAGAACAAATAATGTTTGAATATTGACAGAAAGATTGTTTTGATATCTGGAATTATAAAATACTTGTAATGGTTTGAAGGGTGTAAGAATACCCAAACATTTACATATTGTTCTTTTCTGTGTATATGTAAGCTAAATTATGGCGGCATCTACTTCTGTATATTCTGCCATAATTATTTTGGTACCGCTGTGGGAGTGTGCCTGGGGTTTTACATATAAAGTACATTTTTCTGCATGATTGACAGTTTACATTTAAAGTAATCATTTTGTTTTTCAAGGAAAAAAAAGTACTTATGTCTACTTATAACTGTACATTTAGGTTAATATTATTGCACTGAACACAATTTTTAAGTCTATCAACATGAGGTGTTCTAGTGTTATATATATGGTCAGTTATATCTGACACTCAGTGATTTGACCACCCTGTTCTATACACCTGGTTGAGTTTTCATAAAATTTTCTTGGTAAAGAAAAAGAGTTATAAAATAGGTTCTCAGGTTTTGTTTTCCTCAATTCTCCTTGATTGCTTGGGGTGGGACTGGCATGTAGAATACAGTGACACATATGCATGGGCATATTATATGCACATATTGGGATCAGTGTAGACAAGAGCCGGTTAGCCTGCTAGAATGTCTTTAGAGTGTGGAAGGAGATCAAAGTGCATAGAGGAAACACACATGAATTAGTTTAAAGTTGGGCCTATAATTTGAGACAGAGTAGTGTATAGTTCGGGTGGGGGATGAGTAATATACCTGTAATAATATTTCACCTTTAATGTAGAAAGCTGAGTTTTTCAGTGTTAAGACAGGTCACTAATGATTATCGATTTGCCTGTTCACAAATCTATAATGGGCTATATGGGCATTGTTGTTAATTAAGGAATGTTGGACTGACATATTTGGTAACACGCTTGTCATGATGTCAACTAGAAGCATATTGGAGAAAGAAGACAAACACTTTTGACAGCAGCAACGGTCTATAAAGTCTTTACCAATGATCAGCAGCTGAACTGTTGGTGCAAGTTCTACCTGTTCTGAGGGTCGAGTACCTGAACTGTTCCATCCGCTATCATGGTTAAGTACCTGAATCTGATGGTGAAGTACTTGAACTGTTTTATCTGCTCTGATGGTCATGTGCCTGAACTGTCTGTAGAAGTTCCAGCTACTATGTGGTTATGTGCCTGCACGTCTATGACTTGTGAGCTGCAATAGTCCGAAGGATATGGACTTTGTATTCTACAGTTCTTTCAGTTCTACAGTGTTGCAAGTGTTATGCTGCAGCTGCGATCTGGTAACCGGATGTCTAAGACTCTGCTGTCCATCACCAGATATGGAGGACTTTGACAAGTATCTATGCGTTTAAACTCTTGGAAAGGAAAGTTTGATGCTCATGCCTGTACTTTCAAAAGTAAGTTTGGTGTTATTCTGTTAGTCCAACATATAGTTGTTTTTATAAGCCTGGACATTTTATATATTTTTCAGCCCTAACATAGCAGAATGAGATTTCCTGGACAGGTAAATCAGACAGAGAAAGTGGGTCAAGAGATAGAACTTTAGATAAATAAGACGAGGTGTGGAAGGATGTAAAACTGTTATACATTGATTTACATGTGGAAAATACCCAAGGGGTGGGATATATGGAACCATATTTAATAATGAGGAGTGTTTCGCATATATACTCATAATACTGGAAATGTGAAGGATGAAATTAATGAAGTCAGAAATGTTTATATTGGAGTACAAGCGAAAGGACTACCTTGAGTAGAACATCTTGATATATCTATAAGTAATCTTGAGTATTATGAACTAAAACTAAGAATCTTGTAAGTCAAGGGGTGGAATGTAGTATGGGTCTATATTCATATATAACTTTAGTTATTGAATTACAAGAAACTTAGTAATAGTTTTAAGGTGATTAAAAGGTGAATATATATATTTCTTTATATGTATAATGTATGTTTCTGAGCTCACAGACGGTCATTCACAGATGGTCACATTGTCTTGGGATAGGCTTTGTTAGTACCAGATAAAACCAGCTTTTTCGCGCCTTCCATCTAGCCTTTAAAAGGTCAGACAATAGAGCAGGCCAGTGAACCTCGTTGAGGACATGAGTGGTCCTAGATCTTGAACAGGCTGTCGGCTTCCAGAACTATCTGAGAATTCAGAAGTTGAGGGGTTCCCTGGATTGAATGCTGAATTTATCCTGTATTGTAACATCTGTAATACATCTTTAATCGAAGCTAAGTAAATCTCTTTTATTACATTTTTTGTTTTGTGTGTTTTAATCATTGCATTTACTGACCACATATCTAAAAGGGTAAATATATAAATGAATCTATGAATAAATGTAACACAGAATTTAACCCCTTGTTACAGATGTACCCCCCTATTTCCTGTGTCCATTGGGATATGCCCCCCTTTCTCCTGTGTGCAGTGGAATACACCCCCCCATCTCCTGTGTGCGGTGGGATACACCCCCCTATCTCCTGTGTGCGGTGGGATACACCCCCCTATCTCCTGTGTGTGGTGGGATACACCCCCCTATCTTCTGTGTGCGGTGGGATACACCCCCCTATGTCCTGTGTGCGGTGGGATACACCCCCCATATCTCCTGTGTGCGGTGGGATATACCCCCCTATCTCATGTGTGTGGTGGGATACACCCCCCTATCTCCTGTGTGCGGTGAGATATACCCCACTAACTCCTGTGTGCGGTGGGATACACCCCCCTATCTCCTGTGTGCGGTGGGGTACACCCCCCTATCTCCTGTGTGCGGTGGGATATACCCCTATCTCCTGTGTGTTTTGGGATCTCTCCCCCTATCTCCTGTGTGCGGTGGGCTATACCCCCTATCTCGTGTGCATTGGGATATACCCCCCTATCTCCTGTGTGCGGTGTGTTATATTCTTGGGGTTCAGGTAGGTATCGGGGGGCTGCTGCACAGAGAAGGTTTTTTTTTTTGTTTTTTTTACCTTCATGCATCCAATGCATGAAGGTAAAAAACCTTCAACCTTTACAAACACTTTATTTACTGAGCCACAAGCCACTGAGCCACAAGCTTCAGCCTTTACCAACACTTTTACTTTACAATTACTGAGCCACAAGCAACAGTCTCACAGACACACATTAACCAAATGTGATGTACATTTACTGCAGCAGGGCGGCCACTCTGGGCAGACTCACGTATCCGTATGTGATTTTGCACTTCCGAGTCTGGGGCACGCACGCGCCACGCGACCTGACGATTGTTTAGGACACAGGCAGATCGCTATTCTATGACAAGGGCAGGCTGTGATCCTGTGTTTCTGCTAATCAGAAACACGGATCACTGCCTTCCCAAAATACAAGCACCCCTCACACAGAAGGCACTCTCTACGAACACATTTAACCCTTTGATCGCCCCTGATGTTAACCCCTTCCCTGCCAGTGTCATTAGTACAGTGACAGTGCATATTTTTTAGCTCTGATCACTGTATTAGTGTCACTGGTCCCCAAAAAGTGTCACTTAGTGTCTGATTCATCTGCTGTCCCGCTTTAAGTCGCTGATTGCCGCCATTATTAATAAAAATAAATAAAAATTCCAAAAATATGTCCCATAGGTTGTAGACGCTTTAACTTTTGCTCAAACCAATCAATATATGCTTTTTGGGATTTTATTTACCAAAATTATGTAACAGAATACATATTGGTCTAAATTGATGAAGAAATTTGATTAAAAAAAAAATGTGTATGTTTTATAACAGAAAGTAAAAAATATTTTTTTTTTGTTCAAAACTGTCGGTCATTTTTTGTTTACAGTGCAAGAAATAAAAACCGCAGGGCTGATCCAATACCACCAAAAGAAAGCTCTATTTGTGGGAAAAAAGGACTTACATTTTATTTGGGTACAGCGTCACATGACCACACAATTGTCAGTTAAATTAACGCAGTGCTGTATCACAAAAAATGGCCTGGTCATGAAGAGGGGTAAACCTCAGCACCAAAAATAATTTTAATTCTCCTTCATACAGGGACATAGGAAGCCATATACTGCTGCATTATACTGCCACCTACAAGATGATTGAACACTGGCAATCAAAAAAGTGCAGGCCTGCCCAGCATAACCCCTCCTACTCCCAGTACGCCTTTGTTTTTTTACTAGTGTCATAGGATAGACAGTCCTAGGATAGACATCTTTTCTTCAGCTCTGCTGGGAAAAGTCTAACCATGTTTTTACTAGCTTTCTTTCATAAATCAAGATTGGTTACTATGTTGCTGCTTGAGCTGGTCTCTACATGGCAGCTATCTGGATTCTCGTTTTCCTAGCCTAGATCTGAAGTGCCATATTCAGACCTTGCTGCATTGGATTTTGAAGAGCTATCTTGGAAGTGGTCTTCAGTCCCTGGGTTCTGTTTGTGGCACTTTCTAGGCCCAGTACTGGTAAAAGATAGCTGTGGAGCATTTTTTAGGTCAGAACCATGGCATTGCCTCAGCACTTGCCCTGTCTCTGAAAAAACACTTTGGGCTAGTGTACACATGATGGTCCATGGTGGACTCTTTTTTCAGAGGGAATTTGACAGGTAGATAGGAGGCATTATGTCCCCTCCTCACAACCTGTTTTAATCCCTAAAAGCCTATACCACCGCAACACAAGCAGTTGCAGTGCTGCCCCATTCACTTGAAATGCAAAGCATTGTGGTCATGGTGTGTGTATTACCCCATAGAGCTGCATTTGCAGCTTATTGGTACAGATGGGGGGGGGGGGTAAAAACACAGCTCAACCGCGTGCATCTTCTTGTTTAACTTCGGCTTCTGTCTAAGGGTCATGACCATTAAAGATCTGCTGACCGCCTCCCGATCGGCACTCTCACTCAATGAATGAGAGTGCTGACTGGAGTGTTCTGGCGGTCGGGCCGTCCCCCTGTCAGAACACAATAACATAGCAGTGGAGATCGCTGTACTTACATCGGATTGTTAGTACAGTGGCTCCGACTTGAGCTGTCAGTTTTTTAGTGTGTACGAGGCTTTTTTAAACTAGGTGTGGATAAGGGTGGGATAAACCTCAAATGAGCATATTAGGTAGCGGTAGTGGAAGAGGCAATCTATATATCCCAGATTTTATGAAATTTCTTGAGGTAAACATGGGATTGGTACATTTCTTTGTACAGGGGGATTACTGAATTAACCTGAGACTTCCAATATTCTAAAGTGGGGGCCAGAGCGGCCTTCCATCATAGTACTATTGACTTTTTAGCATAAAACGGTAGAAGACCCAGTAGGGTCCTAACCGCCCTGGTGTGGGCCAGGTCCTCTACTAAGCCCAGAATACAGACATCTATCTGACCTGTATAGCAGGGGTCTCCAACACTTGGACTGCAGATCAGATCACACAGAAGGAGGTGAGCAGCTCCCACGGTTAGACAAGGCTATCACAGACCGCTGTCACCACTCACCTCCTGCTGTGCGGCCGTGCCTTTGTGTTCTCTCCTGGCTCGACAATGTCATCCTATCAGCAGGGCAGGGGGTGGGAGGAGCTGGAGATATGCGCAGAGAGCGATAGTCTTTTTATATATTAACAAGCAGGTAATCACCCACTTGTGTTTGAGATGCAAAACGGAACACAGCAAGGATGTCCGCTTTCCCCACTATTATATGTGCTGGCAATGGAACCATTCTTGGCAGCACTCCGAAATAATCCGGACGTGGGAGGGGTGAGAGTTGGAGAAAAAGAGCATAAAATTGCGGCATACGCCGATGAAATTCTGATGTTTGTAACCAACCCAAGAGTGACTCTGCCAAATATAATCAAAGAGGTAAAAGAATACGGAGAACTCTCAAATTTTAAAATAAATCCGATAAAAACATTAAATATTGGATTAAAATACCTTGGAATTAAATTAACATCAACGGTCAAAAAAATATATCCGGTAAACTATATTCCATTAATTAATAAGATCAAGGAAGAAATAAAAAAATTAAGTATACAATCAATATCTTGGATTGGTAGAATAAATATGTTTAAAATGATGATACTACCAAAAATAATATACAAATTTCAGATGTTGCCAATTGAGATTCCACAGAGTTTTTTAAAGATAATAAAAACAATATTGATAAAATATATCTGGCATAATAAAAAGCTGAGAATAAAATTTGCACAAATCACGAGGAAAAGGGAACATGGAGGATTAGGACACGGAGGTTAAGTGGACAAACGGAAACTGTGAAAAAAAGTGGGTAGAGATGGAAAACACAATAATTAAGACCACATTGCACAAAAACATATGGATACCACGAAAGTTTAGGAAAATTGATTCGGAAACTCACGATATAACTAAAAACGTTTTTAAAATCTGGGACACAGTACATGCAAAGAATGAATGGACATATAACTCACCGTTAATGGCCCTCATGGGAACAAATTTTTTTACACCGGGGAAGGAGATATTCGACGGACATGAGATAAGAAATCCACAACTGAAAGATATTATCACAAAAGGTAGAATAAAAACACGACTAGAACTAGAAGAACTCAACGGGTGGAAGATAAGTGAATGGAATTTTTTTCAATTAAGGCACTTAGTAAACACTTTACCACATCCACTTAGAGAAAAAGAGAAATTAAACCCATTGGAAAAACTCTGTTATACTCGAACGCCACTGAAAAATGGAATATCAAAAATCTACGGAATACTGACAGACCTAGAAGGACAAGGAAGACCCGATTACATTGAACAATGGGAAAAAGAACTGGACTTAATACTAGAAGATCAAAAAGTGGAAAAGATGATAGGAATGGGATACAATAAAGCCTGGGATATGAACACCATCGAAATGAATTACAAATTCTTAGCAAGGTTGTACCTGACACCAGTGAGAACCCATAGATACCAACAAGAGAAAACATCTTTGTGTTGGAGAAATTGCAATCAAAGAGCAACGATGACACATATATGGTGGGAGTGTCCAACAATAAAGGACTACTGGCAAGAAGTAGTAAAAAATATAAGGGAGATTACTGGTGAGAAAATGGAACACAATGTATGGACCTGCTTGTTCCATGATTATAAAATCCCAAAGAAACAATATATGAGAACAATGGTCCCAAAACTCCTGAATGCCGCAAAGGGTTTGATCCCAAAAAAAATGGTTAAAAAGTGAAAAACCAGAGGTAAAAGAGTGGTATGAACAAATAGATTACTATTGTAAAATGGACCTGTTGAGTAGCAGGGAGAGAGGACAATATAACAAGTATATCAGCACCTAGGAGGGTTGGAAACAATTTAAAACCTCGGACACATACCTAGACAAGATGAAAGAAGGAGCAGGGCCATGAGTTAGAAATGTAGGTGACCAGAGGAAAAACAAACCAGATAGAAGGGGAGGTGGGGAGGGATGGGAGAAGGGAATGAGAGAAAGAGAGATAAGGAACAGATATAGGTAGTAAGAGTAGCCTTACATATCTATGTTCTTTTTTTTTTTTTTAACTAAAATAAATTAAATATTTAAATAACCAATAAAGAAAATCTTGAATAAGCCACTATGATGTGAATATGAGATGGGACAAAATTGAACTGCAAAGTTGAAATAAAGTCTGTCTGAAAATTTTGCTGAAGTGGAAAAAAAAAAAAAAAAGTAAATTGACGGCACTATATAAGAGCCTATACAAAATAGATACTTCACTACCCTAGAAGGTCAAGAATTCGGGGAGGTTGGGGTTTAGCCATAGGGTCATTTGGTGTGCTATGGTTAGAATGGTCTGTTACCCTGGGCAGTACATGATCCCATGCCCTCACAACTGTTTTCATAGAGAAAGTGAGGTGGAAAGGAGCCCTAACACCCCTATAGATGAGATTGTGAAGAGCCTCAAAGGAGCCCAAATGAACAGGACCAACAATAAAATTGGGTAACTGCTGCTCTAATAACAATTCCGAATTAAACAGTTAAAATTAAACAGTAATAATCTCTCAAGCAGCCAGCACAATATTGATGAACAACAATGATAACCAGTAAAAGATAGATGCAGCACTCATATGATTGTCCATAAACATTAATCCACGGATATTGTAGACAAGAGCACACTTGGTGAGGTGTACAATGTGTGTGTGGACAGGAAAGGAGAACCACCACCAGCATCCAATCACACTGCCGCTTTGTCAGAGCTGGGCTCAGCCCTTCCTTCTCTGGGCTGGCCGCTCAGCTGTCGGTTAATTGCTAGCTCCTATCTCTCCACAGTGACTCACCTGTTGATGATATCCTGCTCTTCAGTCCTGCTTACTTAAGCCGTCCAGCCCAGATGATCTCTGCCTTGGCCTGGTCAACATCACAGAGATTCTCTCCTGCATGCCTGTTAAAGACTTGCTTGGCTGACATTCCTTCTGGCTCCAGATCCTACTTGCTGTTCCACTACGCTGATTTCTGGCTTCCTGTCTTTCTGGGTTGTCTGACTATCCGTTCCGGTTACCGAACTTTGGCTATGTTTTGACTACGTTTGTTCTACTTACTTTTATTTTTAGACAAGTGTGATTTAACTACTTCTGTCTGAGTCTGATTCATGGTTTCTGACAGTAGGCGAAGGCCATGAATTCAGAAGATGAAGTCAGTCCACTTGTTGGTAATATTTTTTACAGATTGGATGAGTAGGATCACCGCATGGATCAGTTTGCCATGGCGTTACAGACGTTCCTGAGTCGCACAGCTCACCTGGAATCTCCCACTGTGGCTGCTCTGGTACAACCTGTGTTGCAGGCCATCCCTGCTGCTGCTCCAGTCTCTGTGCAGGCACCCGCCTCGAGTATTACCTCTATAAGAGGTATGTTTGGTTCCGCTCCGCTTCCCCAGCGATTTGGGGGCGATCCAGTCCAAAGCAGAGGGTTTCTCAACCAGGTTGAGATGCTGCTCCAAGCGTTTCCCACGGACAGAACAAAGTAGGTTTCGTGATATCTTTGCTTTCTGATAGAACCTTGGTCTGGGCAAACCCTCTGTGGGAGATGCAAAAACCCATTGTCCTGAGTTGCCCAGAGTTTTTGGCTTCTTTTAAAAGAGTATTTGACGTTCCCGCACGCTCCGCTTCTGCTGACAAGTGCCTCATGCCCATCAAACAGAGTAATAGGGCGTACACACGGTCGGACTTTGTTCGGACATTCCGACAACAAAATCCTAGGATTTTTTCCGACGGATGTTGGCTCAAACTTTTTTTGTCTACATACGGTCGCACAAAGTTGTCGGAATTTCCGATCGCCAACCACGCGGTCACGTACACCACGTACGACGAGACTATAAAAGGCCGGTTCAGAACCAAGCGCGGCACCCTTTGGGCTCCTTTTGCTAATCTCGTGTTAGTAAAAGTTTGGTGAGAGACGATTCGTGCCTTTTCAGACTCGTGGCTTTCAGATCGTTTTCTGCCGTTCAGTTTGTGCTTGTGGGTTTGTATCTGCTCTTCAGTGCGTGCAAGCAAGTTCCGCGTGACTTTAAGTAGTCATTGTATTCTTGTTCGTTCGTTACTGGTTTTCAGGTCTCTCTTCACAGGCCTTGCTGTTCTTCAGTGCGTTCTGTTACTTCGTTCTGAGCAGCTGACCGTTTTCTAGCCATGTTTCATATGCGTACTCCTCGTAGAGTTCGTGCTGTGCGGGGGCTTGGTGTTGGGGTCCTGACCTTGACACAAGTCCAGTCCATGAACAGGGTGGGGAGGAGTTCATGGACCAAGAATTGGTTGCTTCAGCGTGACCAGTTCTCTCATATGCCTTTGCTCCGTGAGATCCGTGAGAATAATCCTGATGATTTCAGGAACTTTCCCAGGATGACGGACCCCGTGTTTCACCGTTTGTTGGCTTCGCTGACCCCCTATATCAGCAGGCAGGATACCTGCATGAGGCAAGCCATCACTCCGGAGCAGAGGTTGGTCGCTACCCTGCGGTATTTGGCGACAGGGTGAAGCCTGCAGGACTTGAAGTTCTCGACAGGCATCTCCCCCCAGGCTCTGGGTATTATCATCCCAGAGACCTGTTCTGCCATCATACAGGTCCTGCAGAAGGAGTATATGAAGGTAAGATTTTTATCCTTTTATATCACATTTTATTGTATTGAATGTTTGCTAATATATTGTATTTCTTTCCTCATTCCCTAATTACCATGATTGTAATATGCTGTGAATGTCTCCTTTGTTCTCATGCATGCTGGATTTTTATGTAATTATTATTTTAGGTCCTTCATACATATTTGCCCTTCAATAACCTCCCCAGCATGGTGTCTCCTGCCCTATATTCACCTCATGTAGTCACTTAACAATGTATTTTATCAGCTCCATAGTAGTGCTTTACCCCAAACACCCCCTAAAATGTTTGGAAATGTTATTTTTGATTTAAATTCAGGCAGAGTGGCAGAGGCTTTTTTTTGTGGTGTCCTCAAATAATTTTTAGTAACCCTCCCTCCCCCAACTGCTAAGTCAGCTGATCCCAATTCTCTATCTATCCTCAATCATCTATCTGCTGACTTTGCCAAACCCATACACACTATACCCACCTCTTTACTGGTCAGATTTATGGATGAATTCCCCAAAGCATGTAGTGCAAGGGCCTGCCTGTATACTTTCAAATGGTACTGTTTAAATTTTTTGTATCCTATTATTATCTTGACAGGTAATAGCAGAATGTCCAAATGTCCTCAAATGTGTACAGTGTGTATTTATATCTTTGTATTATGACACTTCTTACCTGTCCAGTGTGCTGCCAATAGTGTAACTGAGGAGGGGCTGTTCCAAGTAATACCCATTATTTAGGCATTCATCTCTCAATGAAGTGAAGAGGGTTACCTGTCCAAGATTTCCACACACCCCCTATAATGTTAGAAATGGCCCATGAGAGGGGGGAGGGGGAATATGATAGGTGTACCTTATACTTTGGCCTTGTTAAATTCCCCTTACTAAATGCTATCTGGAGGTTGCCCCATAATGTTTGTGTCTAATCTGCTTGCCATGTTTCTGTGAAAAAATAGTAATGTTTATTGTTTTTTCCTCAACAGTTTCCTCCACGCCACAGGAATGGCAGACTGTGGCCTCCCACATCCCAGAGACCTGTTCTGCCATCATACAGGTCCTGCAGAAGGAGTATATGAAGGTAAGATTTTTATCCTTTTATATCACATTTTATTGTATTGAATGTTTGCTAATATATTGTATTTCTTTCCTCATTCCCTAATTACCATGATTGTAATATGCTGTGAATGTCCCCTTTGTTCTCATGCATGCTGGATTTTTATGTAATTATTATTTTAGGTCCTTCATACATATTTGCCCTTCACTAACCTCCCCAGCATGGTGTCTCCTGGCCCTATATTCACCTCATGTAGTCACTTAACAATGTATTTTATCAGCTCCATTGTAGTGCTTTACCCCAAACACCCCCTAAAATGTTTGGAAATGTTATTTTTGATTTAAATTCAGGCAGAGTGGCAGAGGCTTTTTTTTGTGGTGTCCCCAAATAATTTTTAGTAACCCTCCCTCCCCCAACTGCTAAGTCAGCTGATCCCAATTCTCTATCTATCCTCAATCATCTATCTGCTGACTTTGCCAAACCCATACACACTATACCCACCTCTTTACTGGTCAGAATTATGGATGAATTCCCCAAAGCATGTAGTGCAAGGGCCTGCCTGTATACTTTCAAATGGTACTGTTTAAATTTTTTGTATCCTATTATTATCTTGACAGGTAATAGCAGAATGTCCAAATGTCCTCAAATGTGTACAGTGTGTATTTATATCTTTGTATTATGACACTTCTTACCTGTCCAGTGTGCTGCCAATAGTGTAACTGAGGAGGGGCTGTTCCAAGTAATACCCATTATTTAGGCATTCATCTCTCAATGAAGTGAAGAGGGTTACCTGTCCAAGATTTCCACACACCCCCTATAATGTTAGAAATGGCCCATGAGAGGGGGGAGGGGGAATATGATAGGTGTACCTTATACTTTGGCCTTGTTAAATTCCCCTTACGAAATGCTATCTGGAGGTTGCCCCATAATGTTTGTGTCTAATCTGCTTGCCATGTTTCTGTGAAAAAATAGTAATGTTTATTATTTTTTCCTCAACAGTTTCCTCCACGCCACAGGAATGGCAGACTGTGGCCTCCCACTTTGCCCAGCGGTGGGACTTTCCTAACTGCGGAGGGGCAATTGATGGGAAACAAGTCCACATCGTCCCACCACCCAACTCGGGGTCGTACTATTATAATTACAAGGCGTTCAATAGTATAGTGATGTTGGCGGTGGTGTTGGCTAATTACGACTTCTTGTATGTGGACGTGGGGAAGAATGGCCGGATGTCCGATGGTGGAGTCATCGCCCAGACGGAGTTCTACAGGCGTCTCCAGAATGGCAGCTTGGATTTGCCAGCTCCAGAGGACAATGTTGAAGGACTCCCATTTGTGTTCGTTGCTGATGAAGCGTTTGCGCTGGGGGACCACCTGATGCGGCCATTCCCAATGAGGACCCTCACCCCGGAACAGAGGGTTTTTAATTACCGGCTGGCCAGAGCCCGAAGAGTGGTGGAGAACACATTTGGAATCCTGGCCAGCCGGTTCCGCCTATTTATGACACCCATCCATATGGCGGAGTATAAACTGAACCATATTATACTTGCGTGTTGTGTTCTCCATAACTTTTTAAGGAAACATTCGGCCAACTATGCTGGCTCAGTTGGGCCTGAGGCCGGAATCATACATCAAACCACACTGACGGCGCTTGAAAGTGGCCGTCCTGGCTTGCCGTCCCTGAGTGCCCGTGATGTCCGGTTACGCTACCTGGAGTTCTTTGCGGGCAGGGGGGCTATCAATATGCCAGACAATCTGTGAAGCCTTTTTATACTAAAAAAAAAAAAAAAATTCTTTGTGGACATTTACTGCTTGTGTTTGTTTTAGCTGACCCTGACAGAAATGTTTTGAGTGCAGAAAATGGCGTGATTGTGTAACCTTATACAAAGCACTGTTGTTATTTACTAAATGCAAAAACACATTTCACTACAAGTGCACTTGCAACTGCACTGAAACTGCACTTGTAGTGCAAAGTGGATTTGCCCTTAGGAAATAACCCCCATTTTCTCATAAAACAACAATTACATCACCCCAAAAGTGTTGTAGCGTTGAGACAATAATCCACACATTCTTGATTAACAATCTTTTTAATACCTGCACAATCACATGTGCATTTACCAAAGGTTTTTCAAACAAACCAACAATTTTTGTGGTGGCATTATCCAAAATCAAAATGTCCATTTTATAGAAAACAGGCCTGTGTAAAACCAACAAGAAAAGACACAAATCTTGAACTTACAAACGTCACATTTGGTCGAATTTGAAGGCAATATCAGACATGAGTATTTAGGAACTGTGTTTGATATTGCGTTCAGATGGGGGGAAATCACCCCTGGAAAAGCCAAATTTGGAAGATGCACACAAATTTCCCAATGTCAACATGTGCTAGCTGCCATCACGGGGGATCAAGGGATGTGTTTTGGGGGAGAAACCCCTTCCTCACCGCTACTTTATTATTGAGGAAGGGGTTGCACCCCCAAAACGCGTCCTTTGATCTCCCGTGATGGCAGATAGCACATGTTGACACACTGTGTGCATCCTCCAAATTTGGCTTTGGGAAAAATCACAAAAACATTTAGCACATTGTAGCACACAAAAGAAGAAAGTGATTTGGAGGGGTTTTAAACTCGCCCCAAAACATCAATGATGTTTTTATATTTTGGAATAACATCATTGATGTTTTGCTTGATGATTTCCAATTGTAAATTACACCCCATGATCTCCCCGATCAGGATCTGGGCACTTTCGGATGTGAAAGGATCTGGATCCACAACATCACGATCACCTAAAAAGAGAGGAACCCCAAAATAAATTTGGTTTAAAAAAAATGCCGCCATCCATCTCTTATCTGAGCCTGTGGTCGCAGACACTCACCTGTTGTGGTGACTAGTTCCACCACGTCTTCATCCTCCTGCTCAGCTTGTGTTGGGGGGATTTCCCCTTCTTGAAGAGGGGGGGGGGGCTCTGGTCTCCTCAGATGAGGGGTGTCCTCCGAGTCTTTTATCCCCTATGTAAAACAAAAATGGTATACTTAGCACACAGATATTTAATGTCAGAACTATAAATAGGAAACATTGCTTGGAAGTGAGGTACAATTGTCTATTTTAGCAGAGTTCCAAGATGTAGCTTTTTTAGTGTCCTTTGTCAACCTGCAATACTTTACCTGTTTTGTACAAGCTTCACAGATGGAGACCCCCTATAGTATACACTGGAGCACCTGTGTGGCCCCCCTAATAAAAATGGTGTTCTTTTGTCCCACACTAGTGCTCCAGTGTCCAGATGTGAAAACAGCTGCTCAGTGTCCTCTCCTTACACAGAATCTAGTTTGCATTTCATTCTAGTAACAAAGCCATCTACACAACCCAATTCTTTGAAGACAAGTATAGGGCGTCAAAATGGTGGCCAAATGCATATGGGCTAAACAATGGTATTTTATAGTTGGAACGAAAAATGTTTGATCCGAATGAATAATGTGCCCATGAACATGAAAGTTGCCATTTTAAACTGTACAACAGTTCCTAAAAGCACATGGAGCAGCACGAACGTAATAAACACAAAAAGAATAGGAACACAGCACAACTACTTACTTTTTTGCAGCACTCTCCGGATCTTTCTGTACTGCTCATGTTCTCGTAATTTGAGGTCCGACCACCGGTTTCTGAGCTGATCTTTCGATCGTCGTATTCCGAAATTCCGGTGCAGACTCCTGACCACTTTCGCCATGATCTTGGCCTTTCTGATATTGGGGTTGGGGTAAGGTCCATACTTTCCATCATAGTCGGCCTTCTTCAGGATGTCCACCATCTCCAACATCTCCCCAAAGGACATATTTGAGTCCTTAAATCTCCTTCTGGATCGGGACGTTTCAGGCTCCGGCCTTTCCTCCTCCTCCTCCTCCTCGTTGCTACAATTAGCACGCACCTGCTGTCTATCCGCCATGTGCTCTTCCCCCACTGCGCCGAACGAAAAGGGGCGGGGAATAGACTAGAAAGAACGTCAGGGGCGGGTGGAGTTAAATGCATGCGCAGTGTGTATAAAGCGTAACACACGTGCGTATTACGTACGATCTGTGAGCGGAGGAAGGAGCATCGGAGACCCCGATCGTGATAACGAAGGTAAGATCTAAACTTGCGCCTATACTGCTTCTAAATGGAAGCCTATATTGTAACAAGATTAGGGGAGTTTTGCCTGACATTAGGGTTTGTCTTGTGTTGTGTCTTGCAGAGAAAATTGATGGGTTCAACGACCACAATTTCCTGCCCCTGTTCATAGACAAGTACTGTACAGGGAGCTGTCTGTGGCAAGTGAGACACCCCCACTATAATCACAAACAGAAGAGGCAGGCAGCGCTGGAGAAACTGCTGGAGTTGGTGAAGCCGGTGGTCCCCACAGCAACCATCCCTTATTTAAAAGCCAAAATTGGTGGCCTGAGGAGCACTTATCTTAGGGAGCGCAAGAAGGTCACAGATTCCCAGAGATCTGGAGCTGCAGCAGATGACGTTTATGTCCCCAGACTGTGGTCATACAAGAGACTGCGATTTCTGTCAGACCACACTGAAGTCAGGGAATCCCTCTCCACTCTTCCTTCCACTCTTCTTTCCACCCCAGCTGAGGCTTCTGATGTCCAACCTGGGCCTTCCAGCCAGGAAGAAGTGGAGGAGCCCAGCTGGAGTCAGGTATAGCATTCTTCTACAGATTTCTGGTCAATAAATAAATGATGTTTACTAGATGTTATTATTGATCACTAATTGCTGATTAAAAAAAGTGTTTTACATATCAATAGACAGTAGTGGGCACCCAAAATTGGGACAAGAATGAAAAATGCTGGGCTCAGAAGGATAGTCTGTTATATTTGTTAACATTCAATTTGCAGCAGTCAGGAGGTGAAAATTGTGTGTGATTGATTGAAAAATACAAAAACTATGTCCCTTTTTCATACACAGGAAGACCTCAGCCAGGAGGAGGTTGTGGAATGTGGCAGTCAGGAGGAGGTTGTGGAATGTGGCAGTCAGGAGGAGGCGGGGGTTGGTGGCAGCCAGGAGGAGGCGGGGCTAAGTGTCAGCCAAGAGAAGCCTGGGACCAGTCGCAGCCTGACTGAGTCTCAGGTCCCTCCCCTCCGCCTGCCATATAAACGAGCCAGGAAGGCCACTCCGAGTCCCGTGCAGGATTCAGCGTTCAGGCTGATCCAGGAGGCTTCTGCGTCCCTCAGAGCCTTACCCACTCCTGAAGAGGCCTTTGCCTGCATGGCTGCCAACAAATTGCAGGGCATGCAGGAGGGTCAACGCAGGCTCTGTGAGGACCTGCTTTATAAAGTCCTACGTAAGGGGGTGAGTGGGGAACTAACACCCAAGACCGACGTGGTTGAGTTGGACCATCCTCCTCCTCCTCCTGCTGCCACAACTCCACTACCACAGCCACCGCGTGGAAGAAGGCGTGGAAAGAAGACCAGAGAGTGATGACCCTGGGTTCAGTCTGGTCTGACAGAAGATGCAGTCTCTTGTATGACCACAGCCTGGGGACACAGATGTCATCTGCTGCTTTCCGGATCTCTGGGAATTTTTTAGGTAAATTATACTCTCCTGTGTGTGTTTTCATCCAAAAAGGACAGTTTGTTGGTGAGGATTCAGGTACATTTCTAACATAAAATGTGAAATTAACAAGGGACAACAACACCAAACAATCTCCTACAGATTAAATAGAACAACATATCAATGTTGTTGTGGGAACTTGTCACAAAAAACACACACAAACATTTTCGGGAGTACAAATCAAAATCGCAAAAAAAATAAAAATAAAATACAAACACAAAAAAGAATCTACATTAAAGCCAAAAAATATATAAAAAAATATACCAAAATATGTTGTCAGATGTGAGAAATCAAAATATATTGAGGGAATCACGATAAATATTAACGAAATAAGTTTTGAGAAGTGTGTGTGAATATGAGCAGCAAAACTACTTAATTCTTGTCACATTATAAAGAAGAAGAGAGTGCGCTGTATTAAACCATTTTGAACATTGCAGTGTGACGAAAGTGCTGTATCCATTGCGAACGCTAAGTTTACCAGAACAAGCTGTTCCGTCTTGGAATTTCTTCTGAGCATGCGTGGCACTTTGTGCGTCGGAACAGGTTGGAATTGACGCGATCGGATTTTGTTGTCGGAAAATTTTATCTCCTGCTCTCCAACTTTGTGTGTCGGAAAATCCGATGGAAAATGCCCGATGGAGCCCACACACGGACGGAATTTCCGACAACACGCTCCGATCGGACATTTTCCATCGGAAAATCCGACCGTGTGTACGGGGCATAAGAGAACTGTTGCTGATTACGCTATTGAATTCCATACTCTGGCAGCAGAGGTTGCTTGGAACAATGAGGCCCTCATGGCTGCTTTTTCTCATGGTCTCTCGGATACCATCAAAGATCAGATAGCAGCCCAAGATATACCCACTGAGCTGGAAAAGTTGATCACGTTTGCCATCCTCATTTACTCCAGACTCAGAGAAAGACTCTCTTTTAAGGAGCGCTTGCGGAAGCCTGCTGTACATTTGTCTCCGAGCTTTGCAGTCCCTCCCTTGCTTTCCTCATCTCCGATGCCTCCTGGTACTGAGTCGGTCAGTGAAGGTGAACCCATGCACTTAGGCTTCACGCGTCTCTCTGCGGATGAGAGCGCCCATAGGAGAGAGAGAGATTGCGACTTTATTGTGGCCAGGCAGGTCACTTTTTGAAGTCTTGTCCTACCCGTCCAGGGAATGCCTGAACCTTGAGGTCCTGTCACAGACAGACCTTAGGCGGCGTTGTTTCGTTCCCAGTCATCCAGAAGGATAAGCCCTTGGTTCCGGTTACCCTTCCTTGGACTGAGTCATCCGTCAAGATACAGGCTCTAATCGATCCTGGGGCTGCAGGCCTGTTCATTGATGCTGCCTTTGTATCGAAGCACTCGATTCTGCTGCAGCTGCGTGCCACTCCATTTGCCACTGAGGCCCTTGACGGGAGACCTCTACAGCCTACCCATGTGACTCATGAGACTGCTCCATTGTCCATGGCCGTAGGGGCTCTTCACTATGAGATAATTCAATTCCAAGTTATTTCCTCACCTAAATTTCCGCTGGTTATTGGTTATCCATGGCACAACCCCTCTTTCGATTGGCTTTGTGCTGAGGTTCTCTCCTGGTCCCCACGATGCAGTAAGTCATGCTTTCAGAAGGTGGCTAAGGTCCTGTGCACCTCTTCACTCTCCTCCCTGCCGGAGGAGTACCGGAATTTTAGCGATGTCTTTGACAAAGGTCAAGCCGGTAGTTTGCCTCCACACCGGTCGTATGATTGCGCAATTGACCTTCAACCTGGTGCCATACCCCCTCGTGGCCGGGTTTACCCTTTGTCGGTCTAGGAGGATAGGACCATGGGGGAGATGCACTTTCTCGAGATTTCATCCGCAAATCCTCGTCTTCTGCCGGTGCTGGTTTCTTCTTAAACTTCTGGTTTCTTCTTAAACTGCGTTTAATACCAGAACAGACCGTTATGAGTACCTCGTAATGCCATTTGGCTTTTGCAACACTCTGGCAGTTTTCCAGGAATTTATCAACAATGTCCTCCGAGATTTGTTGCAGCTATGTGTGGTGTTTTATCTCGACGATATCCTCATATTTTCCCAAGTTCCTAGAGAGCCACCACACTGATGTCTGTTGTGTGCTTCGGAAGCTGAGAGAAAACAATCTCTTTTGTAAGTTGGAGGAGTGCGAGTTCCATTGCGAACAGGTTACATTCCTGGGTTATGTAATTTCCATTGCTGGTTTTTCGATGGACCCAGAGAAACTTTCAGCAGTCCTACAGTGGCTCCGACCTGTAGGTATACGTCCTCTGCAACGATTTCTTGGCTTTGCCAATTATTATCGGAGGTTTATTCGTAACTTCTCGTCCCTGGTCAAACCCCTGACTGATATGACCAGAAAGGACAGTAACCCACAGAGTTGGTCTCCGGACACCATTAATGCCTTTGAGAGTCTCAAAGCTGCCTTTGTTTCTGCTCCTGTGTTGGCACATCCTGATCCTCTATCCTTGAGGTTGATGCTTCGGAGACTGGAGTTGGCACTTTTCTGTCTCAACGTCCTACCTCTTAGAGCGCTATGCATCCATGTGGCTACTTTTCCAAGAAATTGTCACCTGCAGAGTGCAATTACGAGATTGGGGACAAAGAGTTGTTAGCAATCATTTTAGCCCTTAAGGAAGGGAGGCATCTCCTTGAAGGTACCACTGTTCCGGTTCTCATTCTTACTGACCATAATAATCTCACATTCTGGTCTGAGGCTAAACGCCTCTCTCCCAGAAAGGCGCGATGGGCTCTTTTCTTGTCAAGTTTCAATTACATTGTCTCATTCTTACCCGGTACTAAGAATGTACCAGTCTCACTTCCCCTTTGGGTGACAAAATTCTTGCTGCTCAGGTCCATGCTCCTTCTGAGAAACCTTGTGACCGCTGGTTTGTCCCTGAGAGTCTCCGTATTGCTGTGCTCCGGACTTACCATTCTCCCAAGGCTGCTGACCAGCCTGGGAAGAATCAACTCCACTCCATTTCTCAACAATTCTGGTGGCCTAGTTTACGTGCTGATGTAGCTGCCTTTGTTGCTGCTTGTTCTGTGTGTGCTCAGAGTAAGACATCATGACACCTTCCAGTGGGTCTTCTACAACCCATACCCAATGGAGAGAGGCCTTGGACCCATCTGTCTATGGCTTTCATTGTGGAGTTACCCAACTCCCAGGGCAACATAGTTATCCTTATGGTGGTTGACCGGTTCTCGAAAATGTCTCCTTGTATTCCACTTAAGAAGTTGCCCACATCTAAGTAACTGGCTTCCATTTTTGCTTGGGAGATCTTTCGCTTACATGGGCTACCCAAGGTGATCGTCTCAGACAGGGGTAGTCAGTTTGTGTCCCGTTTCTGGTGAGCCTTTTGTGCACAGTTGGGAACTCAGCTTGCTTTCTCCTCTGCATATCACCCGCAGTCTAATGGGGCCGCAGAACGAGCCAACCAGTCCTTGGAGCAGTTCCTACGTTGCTATATTTCTGACCATCATAACAACTGGTCAGACCTCTTACCCTGGGTGAAGTTTGCTCACAATAGTGCCTTGAATTCTGCTTCCCGGTTGTCCTCGTTTATGGCGAACTATGGTTTCCAACCTCCCATGTTGCCTGGCTCATTTGTTCTGCAGAGCATTCCTGCGTTAGAGGAACATCTCCATGGTCTTCATTCCACTTGGGCACAAGTCCAGGAGGCTTTGCGACATGCCAATGATAGGTACAGACTCCATGCTGACCACAGACGCCTGCCTGCGCCTTCCTACCAGGTTGGGGACAGAGTCTGGCTGTCATCTCGCAACCTCCGGCTCCGTGTTCCCTCTCTGAAGTTGGCACCTCGGTTTTTTGGGCCTTTTCATATTCTCCACAGGATTAACCCAGTGGCTTACGCTTTAGACCTTCCTTCTAATATGCGTATCTCAAATGTATTCCATGTCTCCTTATTAAAACCTTTGGTCTGCAACTGCTTTACCACCTCTGTGCCACGTCCTCACCCTGTACAGGTTGAGAACCATGAGGAGTATGAAGTACAGTCCATTGTTGACTCCCATAGGTTCCGTGGGCGCATACAGTACCTGGTGCATTGGAAAGGGTACGGTCCGGAAGAACACTCCTGGGTCTCATCCTCGGACATACATGCTCCTGTCCTCCTCCATGATTTCCATAGACATTTTCCCCTCAAGCCTGGTGGTCCTCTGAGGGGGAGGGGTCATTGAGGAGGGGGTACTGTCAGGGCTGGGCTCAGCCCTTCCTTCTCTGGGCTGGTCGCTCAGCTGTCAGTTAATTGCCAGCTCCTATCTCTCCACCGTTACTCACTTGCTGATGATATCCTGCTCATCAGTCCTGCTTACTTAAGCCATCCAACCCAGATGATCTCTGCCTTTGCCTGGTCAAAATCACAGAGATTCTCTCCTGCGTGCCCATTAAAGACTTGCTTGGCTGATGTTCCTTCTTGCTCCAGATCCTGCTTGCTGTTTCACTATGCTGATTCCTGGCTTCCTGACTTTCTAGCTTGTCTGACTATCCGTTCTGGTTACCGAACTTTGGCTATGTTTTGACTACATTTTGTTCTATTTACTTTTATTATTAAACAAATGTGATTTAACTGTACTTCTGTCTCGGTCTGATTCATGGTTTCTGACACGCTTACCCTCCTCTTTGTACCCTAATTACAAAGGTCAGATAGGCTTATGGTTGCAATAAAAATCCCTTAATCTCACCACACCACGACCCACTAGGCAAAGGGAAATGGATGTAGGCATCCTGGAGTCCGTATTCCAATCCCGGTAGTTAAACTTTAAATCCACACAAGCAGTACACACAGGGAACACAAAGGAACAAACCTCATGATGCAGTAATCATTGATATCGTTTAGTGTATAAAAGGTAATGAACTCACATTTTACAGGTAAAAGACAAGCTTGTATCATATGTAAAAAACTTCCAGCATTCCCACGGACATAATGGCTGTCGCGTCCCGGCATACACTTGCGTCACGTCACAAGCATCTCCCTACGCATTTCGTAATAGGATGTTGTCACCAGGGGCATGGTTAGACGGGCATTAGAGTGTTATATATAGGCGAGACAGTACGCAAAGTGGCGGAAATGGACTGTGTTCCAATCGGCAGAAGTTACAGTAGTAATCAAGACCAAAAGGACAATCAAAAGACTGGATCCTCGCTCCACAACAGTAATACCACTGTTCTGGTAACCAAAGTATAAAATAAATCATACGAGCAACCCTTCCAAATATATCAATACAAATTTGATAGATGAACTTAGATAAAAAATCTTATTAAAAGTGACATGAGATAAAAAAATAAAAATCTTTCCTTTAAAAAAAAAAATGCATTATGCTGGGGATCAGTGCCATCTTGTGGGGATAACATCTAATAACAATTGTAACATAGAATTTAAAAAACAGTGGTAAAAATTCATGATAATTTATTGTTTACATATATCAACAATAACTCTGGTCTAGTTGCTATACAGCAAGAACCTAACCAAACCTGGCCTAATATTCACAGCAGAATTGAATATATACTGGGGAAAAAAATATAATAGCAAAATCTATGCATTATTGATAAATCCATTCACTTCCCCTCCAATTACCAGTGAACTTATCAATGCCTAAAAACACAGTCCCCTTCGGGTTTATGATGGGTAGCATAGTGTTTAGAAAGGCTATGCTTGGGGTAGCCATTTTTAATATTGGTCACATGTTCCTTCAATCTGTCCTGGAGCATGCGGATGGTACGACCAATATACTCCAAGCCACATGGACACTGTATAAGGTACACCACATGCTTAGTGGTGCAAGTAACAAAAGGTTTGATACGGAAATGCTCATGGGTGGAATTAGACTGAAAAGTATCAACCCTCCTGTTCCCCTGCATATTGATCTTACAAACTGAATATTTCCTACATGGGGAAAAAGCCTCCTATATTATGAAAGAATGACACTCTATTAGGAGGATCTATGATGTTAAGTGCTACTTGGAGTCTCAAAGGTGGAGCCCCTCTATAAACTACTGCTGGACGTTCCGGTAGGAGGGGTCCTAGAATCCTATCATTCTGTAGCACATTCCAGTGTTTGGATAAAAATCTTGTTAATCGCGTATTGCTGGGTGGAATAAGTGGTAAAAAATGGATGTTTAAAAGATTCATTCGGCTCAGTCTGTCTAGGAACCAATAACTCATCCTTATTCCTCCCAGCAGTACGTGCCTGGTCCAGTTCAAGCGGGTCATAACCCTTTTCCAAAAACCTGTTTCTGAGGGTAGAAGCTTCCCGCATAAAATCAACATGATTCGTGCAATTTTTCCTTAGCCTCAGGAATTGACTGACAGGAACGGACCTCAGCCAAGCTGGATGATGACAGCTATTAGTACTGATAAATCCATTCCTGTCAGTCTCCTTGAAATAAGTAGATGTAATAATGGCTCCTTCCACAACCCTAATGCGTAAATCCAAGAAATTAATCTCAGTTTAACTGGACTCATGTTGGAGTTTGATACCCCTATCATTGGCATTTAGCATGGCAATAAAGTTGTCAAGTGAACACTGATCGCCATCCCATATGAGGAGGACTTCATCTATATACTCCGGTCTAGGTCTATTATAGATAACGTCCTACTCCCACTTTGCCATGAACAGGTTGGCCATGCTTGGCACAAACTTGGTCCCCATGGCCACACCCCTGTCCTGCAAGTAAAAGGATCCCCCGAGCCAAAAGTAGTTATGTCCCATAGTGAAGTCCAGCAGGGACAAAATAAAATCGCTCTGGACATCAGCTAGATCATCGATTTTGAGATAATATTCAACTGTCTTCCGACCATGCAGGTGAGATATAATCATGTACAGGGATGACACATCTGCAGTCGCAAAGATGTAGCCATCCCTCCACTCCAATGTCTTAAGAATGTTAATCACCTGCATGGAATCCCTCAAAAATGAGGGAATTTTGTTTGCCAATGGCTGTAAAAAGTGATGTATGTACTTAACCACCCTGGAAGTAACTGAATCAATGCCACTTATGATCGGCCTTCCAGGGGGGTGTACTGGATCCTTGTGGAGCATAGGGAGGTAGTAAATCACTGGTACCCGGGGGGCTACCGGGACCAAAAAGGATTTCTCCTTCTTGGAAAGAATTTTCCTCTGATAACCTTCATCCACCAGGGATGCAAGTTATTTTTTATACTTAGCCGTAGGGTTTCCTATAAGGGGAACATACATATCTTGATCTGAAAGTAGGCAGGACATCTCTGACTTATAAGCCTCAGAATTCAATATAACAATACCCCCCCTTCCCCCCCCTTGTCCGCAGGACGCACCGCTATGTCCCTACGTTGTTTCAAAAGGTCAAGGCCCTTTTTGAACATAAGATGACTTCTATTTTTTTTTATCTGTAATTCTAAGTCTTTAGTATCTACAGTATCTCACAAAAGTGAGTACACCCCTCACATTTTTGTAAATATTTTATTCTATCTTTTCATGTGACAACACTGAAGAAATTACACTTTGCTACAATGTAAAGTAGTGAGTGTACAGCTTGTACAACAGTGTAAATTTGCTGTCCCCTCAAAATAACTCAACACACAGCCATTAATGTCTAAACCGCTGGCAACAAAAGTGAGTACACCCCTAAGTGAAAATGTCCAAATTGGGCCCAAAGTGTCAATATTTTGTGTGGTCACCATTATTTTCCAGCTCTGCCTTAACCCTCTTAGACATGGTGTTCACCAGAGCTTCACAGATTGCCACTGGAGTCCTCTTCCACTCCTCCATGACGACATCACAGAGCTGGTGGATGTTAGAGACCTTGCGCTCTTCCACCTTCCGTTTGAGGACGCCCCACAGATTTTTTTTTTATCTCTGAGGGGCCACTATTCCTTAACCTAAAGGGATTGGTAACCAAATACCTCTTGATATACATTTTCCGAACAAATATCATATCAATAAAAGTCTCGAACTTGTTTAACAAACATGGAGAAACAAATATGAGACCATGGTTAAGTACATTTCTCCTCATTCGAGATGACAGCAGTACTCACATTAAAAAGGCCAGAGTCTTTCAGACCCACCTTCTATTTTGAGGGGAACCGCCTTCCCCCTCTATAGCCTCTTTTGGGTTTATTAACCTTTTTACATTTTGGAGAGGAAAAAAATGGTTAGGATTATTATAATGGCCAGTGTTGAAGCCAGCCCTACCAGGATTTTCATGTCCCGAAGGGTAACCATGTTGTTGCCACTGTGCCCCATTATTGTAATAGACTGGAGATTAATCTATGCCTTGCTCCAATTCAAGGTGCCAATCAGAAGGATGCTCGGTTATGTACCTATTGGCACCACCCTCACCCCCCCCTAAGGGATCAAACCTATTAGATGTCCTAATCGAATTACCATTAGGAAATGAGAGCCATCTCCGTCTTTCCCTCCCCTTGGTCTGACCAGAGGGGGCCCCCTAAAAGGAGGGTTAAAGGGTTGAGGGTGTTCCTGAAAGGGGGTCCTCACTAATCGTGAGGAACCAGGTGTAGACTGAGGATGAGCATAAGCAGAAGCCTCCACCAGCCACTCCCTCATTAATGTGTCATTTGTTTTTACCCTATTGTTTTTATAGCCATATAAATCGCTGATACTTTTTCTTGTTTTTTTTGTTCTGCTTCCTCCTTCTCAAGATGTTTACTCAAACGATCAGATCTCCTTATAATCATCATTCCCCTTATATGGATTAAGTTTCTGCTTAAGGGTACTAATTTCCTCATCTAGTTTTAATAATTTCATTTTTTTTTTCTTACCCAGCATAAAATGTAACAGTCCGCTTTGTTAAAATATTGAAACCATTCGGCAACATCCAGTATATCACTCTGGGGAGCTACCTCCCACCTTAGGCTTCTGGGGACCATGTTCTCAGAGATATAATTTTCAAAGAAAGCAATGTCCCAGTTGGTATGCAATTCTGAGGTGACTACATTTTTTAACCTGAGGAACATACAGCCCAAATTATCACTAGTTATGTTATCCAGGCTAAATATGCCCTCTATGTTAATTGATTGTGAAGCCCTAAAATCAAAGATATTAATATTGGGAAAGGAAAATAGGGACAACACAGCTGCAGCATGATAAAAGTTCAACAATGACAAACAATAAAATTGGGTAACTGCTGCGCTAATAACAATACAGAAATTGATTACCTTTTGGAACTGACAAGCCTTTCAAAAACAAAAATACAGTATTAAAAATAAAGCACAGCATTGACATGCAAGAGTATATAAAAAGAGTAAGTATAAGAGTATATGTCATTACAATTTATTACAAGCCATTACCAGGAACTCAAACATTACTGATATACACCGGGTAAAATAAGTATTGAACACGTCACCATTTTTCTATGTAAATATATTTCTAAAGGTACTATTGACATGAAATATGCACCACATGTCAGGAACCACCCAAGTAATCCATACATACATAGAAACCAAAACAAATAGTTCAGAAATTAAGTTATCTTTAATACAATGGAATGACACAGGGAAAAAGTATTGAACACATGAAAAAAGGGAAGTGCAAAGAGGCATTGAAAGCCAAGACACCAGCTGAAATCTATCAGTAATTAGAAAGCAATCCTGCCCCTTGTCAGTGCAAATTAATATCAGCTGATTCAGTCTCAACTGATGGCCTATAAAAAGGTGTCTCATTACCAAAGTATCACATCTCATGATGGGTAAAAGAAAAGAGCTCTCTCAAGACCTTTGCAACCTTATTATTGCAAAACATACTGATGGCATTGGTTACAGAAGGATTTCTAAACTTCTGAATGTTCCAGTGAACACTGTTGGGGCCATAATCCAGAAGTGGAAAGAACATAATTTCAACATAAACCAGCCATGACCAGGTTCTCTTTGCAAGATTTCTAACAGAGGAGAGAAAATAATTATCAGAAGATTGTCCTAGAGTCAACGACCACTTGTGGAGAGCTTCAGAAAGACGTGGAATTAGCAGGTACAATTGTCTCAAAGAAAAACATAAGTAATGCACTCAAGCGCCATGGCCTGTATTCACGCTCACCACGCAAGACTGAGCTGAAAAAAAATCATGTTAAAACTTGTTTAAAGTTTGCTGGACAACATTTAGACAAGCATTTGGGAAACACATCACACCAACATTAGCTAATTGACTAGACAAATTTTATGTTTGTCCAGCAGCAGGTTTACTTACTACATGTGAGATTGGGACAACTATAGATAAAGTAATGCTTCACTATTACCAGCAGGTGGTGCAATTACTTTAAAAAAAAATCAGTGGAACGGCCTTATATAGAGTCACAGGCCACAATCTAATAGGCCCCAATCTAATAGGTAGTCTTCAACTAATTTTCTCTTATATAGAGTCAGACTGCTGTTTATAGAGAGGGTTACATTTTACCAAATACATCTATGAACTGAAAAAGCGTCCGTCATGTCAGAGGAAACACAAATGTGGTCTACATGAAAATTTTTGGTTGTGTTTGCTAAGAATTAAAGTGCCCATAAAGATTGCAATGGTCATCCAAGTGGATCCTACAATGATCATCTGTGTGTGCAGAAATCTTAAAATATAAAATAGGGTCACATCACTAAAGTTTGAGATTGATGGTATTTTCCTAAACTTTGCTAGTAGGTGTGCGATCCAGCGTTTTTTATGCAATCAAGCATTTTTATGTGGTTTTTGGGCATTTTTGTAAAAAACAAGCTTCCCCCGCGTTACCATTATCCTTGGGTAATCAAGCACTCTTGTGAGATTAAACACTTTTGTGCGATCCCGCATTTTTATGCAACCAAGCATTTTTATGCAATTTAGGCATTTCTTGTGAAAACAAGCCTTTCTGCGTGACCAATCATCCTTGGGCAAACAAGGACTCTTGTGAGATCAAGCACTCTTGTGTGATCCTGTATCTTTATGCAATCAGGCACTTATGTGTTCTTAGGCAATTATGCGATTTTAGGCATTTATGTGCTAACAGGCACCTAAACAATCAAGCATCCTCCTGCGACTATGCAAGTCCACTACAAACAGAAAACATGTATCTCTATATGAATAACATGTCCTGCCACATGCATCTTGTGCAATCCAACTCATGTATTTATGCAAACATATGGACTGATAAAAAAGGAAGTTATTTTCTGCTGATGTGCGTTCCTGCACTCATGCGATCAGTTGCTTGTGTGTTAGCAACAATGTGCACAGAACTGTGCATCTCAGCAGTTGTGTGTTTGGCTGGTTTGTAAGCAAGCACCTGCATGAGGACTTTGTGGAGGTTCTTCACCTCTTAGTAGCCATGGATGGACTGGGAAGGTACAAGAAACCTATGAGAATTTAAGAAAAAACCAAGGAGGAGACAGAGGCTTTGGTCGAGTAGGCTGAAGGTAAGTTATATGCAGCCTGAACCTCTGTAAAAGATTGCAGCTACAACTTCAGAGCTTGTGAGGCTTCTGATATCTCCACCTCGTCAGATTGCACCTGTTTCTGCTCTCCTGTGAAGACACTGTGATTAAAGCAGCTAACTTCTCCTGTAAACCACACACCACAATACAAACAAACGTCCTCAAAAGACCTATTCAGGGCTGCAATGTTGGAAGAGGCTGTAAGCCTGACAAGGGCAACGGCTCATCCTGTGCGGCTGCCTCCAGTCTCTCGGGGGGGATGTTATCCTACAGGCGCGTCTAGAGCCCTCAGACCCAGATGGTGACTTCTTGGTACTTTTTACCTGTCCCTGAAACCTTTTTATGGGGAGACATAGTTCCAAGCTGACAAAAAGCAGAGGTACTATACAATTGCATACACTGTTGTGCCTAGCCTTACAATAATAATAATGTTTGCTAGCCTGCACAACCTGATGCTGAGTTGGTGTCTAGAAATGCCTGTATCCGATCCACATGAGATGATTACGTGCCCACAGCTCTGTATCCTGCCGCTTACAGACCCCTGGCGACCTGAGTTTTAAAACAACCACTTCATGCCTGCTCATTGATTCGCCGCTCATGCCGCACGTGTACGGCGCTGGCAACCACGCCCCCCTCCTTCCCCGCCGTTTCTGCCGTACCATCCATCTTAGGTGATTTTTATTGGCCCAAGGTATGGATCCAGTTGTGTAGCTCATAAGCCCCCCGCAGGGACCATCAAACAGAGCTTTCTTCTTAGCACATCTTGCATCGTGACCAAACACCTTAGACACTGGCGAAAAAACTGAGGTGCTCTCCATGTGGGAGGGGTTATATAGGGGAGGAACTCTCCTTACAATTAGGGTTGCCAGTGTCCAACACCTGAAGGTGATTATCTAACCCATGATGTAATGAATAGAGCTCTGTGTCCCGTGATGTATGAACAAGAAAGGTACTTTTTGCATCTATGCACAATCGATATTTTTTCATGCATACATGCGTGTACACTCGTAACCGTGTAAAATACATGTCCTCAGATGGAGATTTTTGGTTATGGATCTGAATGCCATGCATAATTACACACCTGTGTACATATCATCATTGCAAACAATACACCTGCATTCAGATCCATAATCAAAAAATGCTTTGAAATGCGTTTTTTTGTGTTCATATGCATGAGGCCATGGAGAATACAGGTAATATATGTTTGTACTTTCCTGAGGTACTATACAATTGCATACACCTGCATACACCTGCAATACACCTGCATTCAGATCCATAATCAAAAAATGCTTTGAAATGCGTTTTTTTGTGTTCATATGCATGAGGCCATGGAGAATACAGGTAATATATGTTTGTACTTTCCTGAGGTACTATACAATTGCATACACCTTACAATAATAATAATGTTTGCTAGCCTGCACAACCTGATGCTGAGTAGGTGTCTAGAAATGCCTGTATCCGATCCACATAAGATGATTACGTGCCCACAGCTCTGTATCCTGCCGCTTACAGACCCCTGGCGACCTGAGTTTTAAAACAACCACTTCGCGCCTGCGCATTGATTCGCCGCTCATGCCGCACGTGCACGGCGCTGGCAACCACGCCCCCCTCCTTCCCCGCCGTTTCTGCCGTAAAAGTGCACCCCCTTCGTGTGCGTGTAGGACCAACATGGCAGCGGCCAGGAGTGCAGGGGGAGAAAGGAGATGACCGTGGGACTATGTGGGACCCCAAGACTTTGTGGGATCCTCCTTTCTATTCATGTGGCAGAGCCTGCAGCAGAGGAGGTGAGCGGCTTCACTGAGCTTGTATTTCCTGGAGAGCATGTAAGTAACACCAGGTATGCCTCTTCCTCCCTCTAGTGGCGGAAAATAGGTAAGACATGCAAACTACTGAAAGAAGACAATCCTTATGGTATTCACCTAGGATTGTCTTCACTTACCTTAACCCCGCCGCAGGATACTGCTGAGAACAGCAAGACCCAACCTTCACCCATCACGGCGAGTAGTGTTTGGTTCCAACCTTCAGGGTTCTGGGTTCCTACTTACAGGATCCTCTTCCCTGGACCTGTAGAAGACTCTGCCAGAAAAACCTTTGTGCATATTTAATACGTGCCCAAAGTGCTGGATCCCAGAGCCCAGTCCTCAAAAGAGAGACATTACAGGCAAAACCTTGTTTCTTCTCCCACGAGGCCCGGGTACCATCCATCTTAGGTGATTTTTATTGGCCCGAGGTATGGATCCGGTTGTGTAGCTCCTAAGCCCCCCGCAGGGACCATCAAACAGAGCTTTCTTCTTAGCACATCTTGCATCGTGACCAAACACCTTAGACACTGGCGAAAAAACTGAGGTGCTCTCCATGTGGGAGGGGTTATATAGGGGAGGAACTCTCCTTACAATTAGGGTTGCCAGTGTCCAACACCTGAAGGTGACTATCTATCCCATGATGTAATGAATAGAGCTCTGTGTCCCGTGATGTATGAACAAGAAAGGTACTTTTTGCATCTATGCACAATCGATATTTTTGCATGCATACATGCGTGTACACTCGTAACTGTGTAAAATACATGTCCTCAGATGGAGATTTTTGTTTATGGATCTGAATGCCGTGCATAATTACACACCTGTGTACATATCATCATTGCAAACAATACACCTGCATTCAGATCCATAATCAAAAAATGCTTTGAAATGCATTTTTTTGTGTTCATATGCGTGAGGCCATGGAGAGTACAGGTAATATATGCTTGTACTTCAAAGTGGTTGTAAAGGCTCAAGGTTTTTTCACCTTCATGCATTCTTTGTATGAAGGTAAAAACCTTCTGTGTGCAGTAGCCCCCTAAAAGTTACCTGAGCACCAACTCGATCTGACGATGTACACGAGAGCCTTGGCTCCCCCTGGTCTCTCCCTCCTCATTGGCTGATACAGCAGCTGTAGCCATTGGCTCCAGGTACTGTCAATCACAGCTAGTGAGGCTTCGTAGAGCAATACTGTCCCTTCCAAAAGTTAGGGTGGGCATAGGCTTTCCTGATCGGATAAGATACTATGAGGCCGCTCATCTTACCAGAATAATGGAGTGGTGTGTATTGTCTCAACCTAAACTGTGGGTAGACCTTGAACAAGCGACAGTGGATTCTGTTTTAGCTGGCATACTTTGGTCCACTATGCAAACTTGTCCTAAGGCCAGTGGTGTCGCTAGGGGGTGGCTTTTGGGGCTATAGTCCCAAATCTGGGACCCAAAGCCCCGAGTCTCTGCAGGGGTCCCTAACCACAGGGCCGCGGCCCACTACCGGGCCTTGACCTGTCTGCAGCCGGGCTGCGAGTGCGGCGGGCAGTACAGAAGAGGCGAGCGAGCGGGAGAGAGAGCAGAGAGATGATAATCTCTCCCCACCCGCTCTCTGGGGAGCCTGATGTACGGGATAGACTCTCTGGGGACCCTGATGTTAAGGAGGGGCTCTCTAGGGACCCGGATGTCAGGGGGAGGCTCTCTGGGGACCCTGATGCAAGGAGGCTCTCTGAGGACCCTGATGTAAGGGGGAGGCTCTCCGGGGGTCCTGATGTAAGGGGGAGGCTGTCCAGGGACCCTGATGTAAGGGGGAGGCTCTCTGGGGACCCTGATGTAAGTGGAGTGGGCTCTCTGGGGACCCTGGTGTAAGGGGGAAGCTCTCTGGGGACCCTGATGTAAGGGGGAAGCTCTCTGGGGACCCTGATGTAAGGGGGAGGCTATCCAGGGACCCTGATGTAAGGGGGAGGCTCTCTGGGGACCCTGATGTAGGTGGGGTGGGCTCTCTGGGGACCCTGATGTAAGGGGGAAGCTCTCTGGGGACCCTGATGTAAGGGGAAAGCTCTCTGGGGACTCTGATGTAAGGAGGAGGCTCTCTGGGGACCCTGATGTAAGTGGTAGGCTCTCTGGGGACCTTGATGTAAGGGGGCTCTCTGGGGACCCTAATGTAAGGGGGAGGCTCTCTGGGGACCCTGATGTAAGGGGGAGGCTCTCTGGGGACCCTGATGCAAGGGGGAGACTCTTTGGGGACCCTGATGCAAGGGGGAGACTCTCTGGGGACCCTGATGCAAAGGGGAGACTCTCTGGAGACCCTGATGTAAGTGGGAGGCTCTCTGGGGATTCTGATGTAAGGAGGGGGCTCTCTGGGGACCCTGATGTAAGGGGGAGGCTCTCTGGGGACCCTGATGTAAGGGGGAGGCTCTCTGGGGACCCTGATGCAAGGGGGAGGCTCTCTGGGGACCCTGATGCAAGGGGGAGGCTCTCTGGGGACCCTGATGTAAGGGGGAGGCTCTCTGGGGACCCTGATGCAAAGGGGAGACTCTCTGGAGACCCTGATGTAAGTGGGAGGCTCTCTGGGGATTCTGATGTAAGGAGGGGGCTCTCTGGGAACCCTGATGTAAGGGTGGCTCTCTGGGGACCCTGATGTAAGGGGGAGGCTCTCTGGGGACCCTGATGCAAGGGGGGAGGCTCTCCGGGGACCCTGATGCAAGGGGGGAAGCTCTCTGGGGACCCTGATGTAAGGGGGAGGCTCTCTGGGGACCCTGATGTAAGGGGGAGGCTCTCTGGGGACCCTGATGCAAGGGAGAGGCTCTCTGGGGACCCTGATGCAAGGGGGGCCTCTCTGGGGACCCTGATGCAAGGGGGCCTCTCTGGGGACCCTGATGCAAGGGGGAGACTCTCTGTGGACTCTGATGCAAGGGGGAGACTCTCTGGAGACCCTGATGTAAGTGGGAGGCTCTCTGGGGATTCTGATGTAAGGAGAGGGCTCTCTGGGGACCCTGATGTAAGGGGGAGGCTCTCTGGGGACCCTGATGTAAGGAGGAGGCTCTCTGGGGACCCTGATGTAAGGGGGAGGCTCTCTGGGGACCCTGATGCAAAGGGGAGACTCTCTGGAGACCCTGCTGTAAGTGGGAGGCTCTCTGGGGATTCTGATGTAAGGAGGGGGCTCTCTGGGAACCCTGATGTAAGGGGGAGGCTCTCTGGGGACCCTGATGTAAGGGGGAGGCTCTCTGGGGACCCTGATGCAAGGGGGGAGGCTCTCCGGGGACCCTGATGCAAGGGGGGAAGCTCTCTGGGGACCCTGATGTAAGGGGGAGGCTCTCTGGGGACCCTGATGTAAGGGGGAGGCTCTCTGGGGACCCTGATGCAAGGGAGAGGCTCTCTGGGGACCCTGATGCAAGGGGGGCCTCTCTGGGGACCCTGATGCAAGGGGGCCTCTCTGGGGACCCTGATGCAAGGGGAAGACTCTCTGTGGACTCTGATGCAAGGGGGAGACTCTCTGGAGACCCTGATGTAAGTGGGAGGCTCTCTGGGGATTCTGATGTAAGGAGAGGGCTCTCTGGGGACCCTGATGTAAGGGGGAGGCTCTCTGGGGACCCTGATGTAAGGAGGAGGGTCTCTGGGGACCCTGATGTAAGGGGGAGGCTCTCTGGGGACCCTGATGCAAGGGAGAGGCTCTCTGGGGACCCTGATGCAAGGGGGCCTCTCCGGGGACCCTGATGCAAGGGGGAGACTCTCTGGGGACTCTGATGCAAGGGGGAGACTCTCTGGGGACCCTGATGCAAGGGGGAGACTCTTTGGGGACCCTGATGCAAGGGGGAGACTCTCTGGGGACCCTGATGCAAAGGGGAGACTCTCTGGAGACCCTGATGTAAGTGGGAGGCTCTCTGGGGATTCTGATGTAAGGAGAGGGCTCTCTGGGGACCCTGATGTAAGGGGGAGGCTCTCTGGGGACCCTGATGTAAGGGGGAGGCTCTCTGGGGACCCTGATGCAAGGGGGAGGCTCTCTGGGGACCCTGATGCAAAGGGGAGGCTCTCTGGGGACCCTGATGTAAGGGGGAGGCTCTCTGGGGACCCTGATGCAAAGGGGAGACTCTCTGGAGACCCTGATGTAAGTGGGAGGCTCTCTGGGGATTCTGATGTAAGGAGGGGGCTCTCTGGGACCCCTGATGTAAGGGGGAGGCTCTCTGGGGACCCTGATGCAAGGGGGGAGGCTCTCTGGGGACCCTGAAGCAAGGGGGAAGCTCTCTGGGGACCCTGATGTAAGGGGGAGGCTCTCTGGGGACCCTGATGTAAGGGGGAGGCTCTCTGGGGACCCTGATGCAAGGGAGAGGCTCTCTGGGGACCCTGATGCAAGGGGGGCCTCTCTGGGGACCCTGATGCAAGGGGGCCTCTCTGGGGACCCTGATGCAAGGGGGAGACTCTCTGTGGACTCTGATGCAAGGGGGAGACTCTCTGGAGACCCTGATGTAAGTGGGAGGCTCTCTGGGGATTCTGATGTAAGGAGAGGGCTCTTTGGGGACCCTGATGTAAGGGGGAGGCTCTCTGGGGACCCTGATGTAAGGAGGAGGCTCTCTGGGGACCCTGATGTAAGGGGGAGGCTCTCTGGGGACCCTGATGCAAGGGAGAGGCTCTCTGGGGACCCTGATGCAAAGGGGGCCTCTCCGGGGACCCTGATGCAAGGGGGAGACTCTCTGGGGACTCTGATGCAAGGGGGAGACTCTCTGGAGACCCTGATGTAAGTGGGAGGCTCTCTGGGGATTCTGATGTAAGGAGAGGGCTCTCTGGGGACCCTGATGTAAGGAGGAGGCTCTCTGGGGACCCATATGCAAGGGGGAGGCTCTCTGGGGACCCTGATGCAAGGGGGAGGCTCTCTGGGGACCCCGATGCAAGGGGGAGGCTCTCTGGGGACCCTGTTGCAAGGGGGAGGCTCTCTTGGGACCCTGATGTAAGGGGGGTCTCTCTGGGGACCCTAATGTAATGATAATATATAATGTAATATATATACACACAGTATCTCACAAAAGTGAGTACACCTCTCACATTTTTATATCTTTTCATTTGACAACACTGAAGAAATGACACTTTGCTACAATGTAAAGTAGTGAGTGTACAGCTTGTATAACAGTGTAAATTTGCTGTCCCCTCAAAATAACTCAACACACAGCCATTAACCGCTTCAACTTCGGAAGATTTTACCCTCTTTCTCACCAGAGCACTTTTTGTGATTCGGCACTGCGTCGCTTTAACTGTCAATTGCACGGTCGTGTGACGTTGCACCCAAACAAAATTGACGTCCTTTTTTACCCACAAATAGAGCTTTCTTTTGGTGGTATTTGAACACCTCTGCGGTTTTTATTTTTTGTGCTATAAACAAAAAAAGAGAGTCAATTTTGAAAAAACGCAATATTTTTAACTTTTTGCTATAATAAATATCCCCAGACACGGACAATTTTGACACATTTTTGGGACCATTGACATTTATACAGCGATAGTGCTATAAAAATGCATTGATTACTGTAAATATGTCACTGGCAGGGAAGGGGTTAACACTAGGGGGCGATGAAGGGGTTAACTGTGTTCCCTAGTGTGTGTTCTAACGGAAGGGGAGAGGGCACTGTGTAGGGGAGATGACAGATCGCTGTTCATACTCTGTATGAACAGACGATCTGTCTCTTTTCCCCTCACAGAACTGGAAACTGTGTGTTTACACACACAGATCCTGGTTCTCGGTGTGCCCAGAGCGTTCACGGGAGCCCGGCGGCGATCACGACCGCTGGGCACTCGCATCGGCTCTGTGGGCGAGCAGGGGGCAAACTCCCCTAGTGGCCACAGGGCGAAGCGACGTTACATAACGTTGTTTCGCCCAGCCATGCCATTCTGCCGCAGTACAACTGCGGCGGCTGGTCGGCATGTCTAAACTGCTGGCAACAAAAGTGAGTACACCTCTAAGTAAAAATGTCCAAATTGGGACCAAAGTGTCAATATTTTGTGTGGTCACCATTATTTTCCAGCACTGTCTTAACCCACTTGGGCATGGAGTTCACCAGAGCTTCACAGGTTGTCACTGGAGTCCTCTTCCACTCCTCCATAACAACATCACGGAGCTGGTGGATGTTAGAGAACTTGCGCTCCTCCACCTTCCGTTTGAGGATGCCCCACAGATGCTCAATAGGGTTTAGGTCTGGAGACATGCATGGCCAGTCCATCACCATCACCTTCACCGCTTCTTTAGCAAGGCAGTGGTCGTCTTGGAGGTGTGTTTGGGGTCATTATCATGTTGGAATATTGCCCTGCTGCCCAGTCTCCGAAGGGAGGGGATCATGCTCTGCTTCAGTATGTCACAGTACATGTTGCCATTCATGGTTCCCTCAATGAACTGTAGCTCCCCAGTGCCGGCAGCACTCATGCAGCCCCAGACCATGACACTCCCACCACCATGCTTGACTGGAGACAAGACACACTTGTCTTTGTACTCCTCACCTGGTTGCCACCACACACGCTTGACCCCATCTGAACCTAATAAGTTTATCTTGGTCTCATCAGACCACAGGACATGGTTCCAGTAATCCATGTCCTTAGTCTGCTTGTCTTCAGCAAACTGCAGGCTTTCTTGTACATCATCTTTAGAAGAGGCTTTCTTCTGGGACGACAGCCATGCAAATCAATTTGATGCAGTGTCTGAGCACTGACAGGCTGACCCCCCCTCCCCTTCAACCTCTGCAGCAATGTTGGCAGCACTCATACGTCTATTTCCCCAAAACAACCTCAGAATATGACGCTGAGTACGTGCACTCAACACCTTTGGTTGACCATGGCGAGGCCTGTTTTGAGTGGAACCTGTCCTGTTAAACCGCTGTATGGTCTTGGCCACCGTGCTGCAGCTCATTTTCATGGTCTTGGCAATCTTCTTATAGCCTAGGCCATCTTTATGTAGAGCAACAATTCTTTCAGATCCTCAGAGAGTTTTTTGCCATGAGGTGCCATGTTGAACTTCCAGTGACCAGTATGAGAGAGTGAGAGTGATAACACCAAATTTAACACACCTGCTCCCCATTCACACCTGAGACCTTGTAACACTAACGAGTCACCTGACACCAGGGACAGCAAATGGCTAATTGGGCCCAATTTGGACATTTTGACTTAGGGGTGTACTCACTTTTGTTGCCAGCGGTTTAGACATTAATGGTTGTGTGTTGAGTTATTTTGAGGGGACAGTAAATTTACACTGTTATACAAGCTGTACACTCACTACTTTACATTGTAGCAAAGTGTCATTTCTTCAGTGTTGTCACATGAAAAGGTATAATAAAATATTTACAAAAATGTGAGGGGTGTACTCACTTTTGTGAGATACTGTGTGTGTGTGTGTGTGTAAATATGCCCATTACGTTTAGTGACAAATGAGGGAAAAATTAGGAGGAATGAGGGACAGAGGGACATTGCTCCAAATCAGGGACAATCTCTTGAAATCAGGGACAGTTGGCAGCTATGCAAAAGCCCCCAACGGGGTTCCTAAAAATGTTTTCAAAATATAAAAAAAATGAATAAAACAAATGGTAGAAAAATAAAATAAAAAAACTACTAACACCTGTGGCAGAACTACCACACAAACATTACACTTGCGACTGGGCCCTGGCATTCCACTACCAGCTTTGGAGGGAAGGGAAGGGCCCTGTCTGGGGGTCAGGGGGGGCCCTTTATGTTTTCTTGCATCCGGGATCTGAAGGTTACACTGTGGTGCACTATAGTTATGGCACCCCCCTTAAGATGCTTTGCTGTGGGTCCTCTGTGCTTCCAGTTTGTGGAGCTGCCATTGTGAGATATCTGGATGACCTGCTGGGAGAACAGTTGGTGTGGGTTCTCATGAAAAACGTAACCCTTTTGCCCTGTACACACGATCGGACATTGAACGGACATTCCGACAACAAAATCCATCTGATTTTTTTCCGACAGATGTTGGCTCAAACTTGTCTTGCATACACACGGTCGCCCAAAGTTGTCGGAAAATCCGATCGTTCAGAACGTGGTGACGTAAAACACGTATGTCGGGTCTATAAATGGGGCAATAGCCAATAGCTTTCGTCTCTTAATTTATTCTGAGCATGCGTGGCACTTTGTGCGTTGAATTTGTCTACACACGATCGGAATTTAAAGGATCGGATTTTGTTGTCGGAAAATTTTATAGCCTGCTCTCAAACTTTGTTTGTCAGAAAAAGTCAGATGGAGCCCACACACGATCGGAATTTCCGACAACACAATCCGATCGCACTTTCTCTGTCGGAACATCCGACCGTGTGTACAGGGCATTACTGTCCTGACCTTGCAGAGGTTCAGATCCTGACCATCTCAGAACTCAACTCATGTTTGGATCTAGTCTTTACATAGAGTAGCAGAGTTTTTTTCTTAGAAGAATGAAACACAATCTATGAATGGAGGGTGGGCAGATGATTGAAAGATCTGCCCCTCCAATCATAGATCACATTCATTCATAGATGCTCTAGTATCAGCTTCTTTGAATGGAGCAGTTGACTGGCAAGGGTGGGCAGAGTTGGGCATTCTTGATGAGAGCCTGTGACAACTCCCTTGGTTCTATTAACCCCCGATACACTGGAAGATTACAGCAGCAGGGGTGGAAGGGGCATCAGAGAAAGAAGATTTCAGCTAAACGAGGACAGAGCAACACAAGGGACACATTATACTGAAGATAGATAATGTCCCTCACGCTGATTTATTGTGGTTTTCTTTTTAAATAAACTTATGCTTCAAACTGAATTGAGATATATATATATGTGTGTGTGTGTGTGTGTACATACTGAAGGTGGATTTACAGTATAACCAAACTGGTTTATTTTTTGGTTGTAATTGGGAAGGGTTAGAACTTCTGTCAGGTGAGGGGATATTTTTATTTGTCCTAAAGATCACTGTCAGTGGGACAGAAATTTATGGGAAATACAAATTTACCGTTGTCATTGGAACAGGACTGTAGGAGAAATCCTCTAATGGGGACACCTGTTTTGATGACAACTATGTAAGAGGATTTGCAGAAATGTCCTCTTGCTTCCCGCTGTGTCAGGACAGGATCAGAATGAAAACCGCCTGACAGGTTGTATACAGCAAAACAAAACAAGTGACTGGGGTTTTAAAGGGACACCATTTAGGGTACAGTGACAGTTCCTGCAGATAGCGTTGGAGCTTAGACAATAGGATGGCATGACGGGCCACACCTGACAAGCCCTCTTAGCCAGAAGCCCCCCTGGTGCTGCCCCTGCTTGCTGAAGACAAGAGATGCAAATATGTTTTACCTCTGGAACTAAGAAGCCTTAAAAAAAAAATACAATAATAATAAAAATAATGCACAGCTATGGCATGCAATAGTATTTAAATGATGTAATCACAAGCCATTACCAAGACTTTAAAAATGACTGATACATACTGATTACATAAATAAAAAAGAAACTACCCAGAAGTTACAATCATAAAAGATAAGTTCTTCCATAAAAATAACACTAATTGACTAAATGTAATGATTTAGTATACTATAACTAAATACTTCTGTATGGGTTTTACAAATCTGGAGAACTGGATATTCCATAAAAAAATGCATTTGAGAAATTCATCACACCAGCTAAAATGTCGGCTAACTACATATTGGACAAATGTTATTTTCCATCAGGTTTACTTAGTACATGTAAATTTGGGACTATATTTAAAAAAAGTAATAAGTCACTATTACCACCAGGTGGTGCAGTTGCATTTCAAAACATTTATATATTGCCTTCTAGAGTCACACTGCTGTTCCTAGAGAGGTGAAGGTTCTTTTTGCTAATATACACCATGGGGGTTATTTACGAAAGGCAAATCCACTTTGCACTACAAGTGCAAACTACAAGTGCAAACTACAAGTGCAAAGTGCACTTGAAATTGCACTGAAAGTGCACTTGGAAGTGCAGTTGTTGTAGATCTGAGGGGGAAGTGCAAGGAAAATAAAAAACAACATTTTAGCTTGCACATGATTGGATGATAAAATCAGCAGAGCTTCCCCTCATTTCAGATCTACCCCTCAGATTTACAGCGACTGCACTTCCAAGTGCACTTTCAGTGCAATTTCAAGTGCACTTTGCACTTGTAGTTTGCACTTGTAGTGCAAAGTGGATTCGCCTTTCGTAAATAACCCCCTATATCACCAAAAGTATTGGGACGCCTGCCTTTACACGCACATAAACTTTAATGTCATCCTTAGTCTTAGTCCGTAGGGTTTAGTATTGAGTTGGCCCACCCTTTGCAGCTATAACAGCTTCAACTCTTCTGGGAAGGCTGTCCACAAGGTTTAGAAGTGTTTATGGGAATGTTTGACCATTCTTCCAGAAGCGCATTTGTGAGGTCAGGCACTGATGTGGATGAGAAGACCTGGCTCAAAGTCTCGGTGTTCTATTAGGTTGAGGCCAGGACCCAGGCCAGGCCAGTGCAGGCCAGTCAAGTTCCTCCACCCCAAACTCGCTCATCCATGTCTTTATGGACCTTGCTTTGTGCACTGGTGTGCAGTCATGTTGGAACAGGAAGGGGTCATCCCAAAACTGTTCCCACAAAGTTGGGAGCATGAAATTGTCCAAAATGACTTGGTATGCTAAAGCCTTAAGAGTTCCCTTCACTGGAACTAAGGGGCCAGGCCCAACCCCTGAAAAGCAACCCCACACCATAATCCCCTCTCCACCAAATCATTTGGACCAGTGCACAAAACAAGGTCCATATACACATGGATGAGCGAGTTTGGGGTGGAGGAACTTTACTGGCCTGCACCTCAGTCCTGACCTCAACCCGATAGAACACCTTTGTAATGAATTAGAGCGGAGACTGCGAGCCAGGCCTTCTCATCCACATCAGTACCTGACCTCACAAATGTGCTTCTGGAAGAATGGACAGACATTCCCGTGGACAGCCTTCCCAGAAGTGTTGGAGCTGTTACAGCTGCAAAAGGTGGGCCAACTCAATATTGAAACCTACAGACTAAGACTGGGATGCCATTAAAATTCATGTGCGTGCAAAGGCAGGTGTCCCAATACAGTGTATAGTGTATCTATAGACGGAGAAAGCAACATCGTGATAGAGCAAGCACAGATGTGGTCTACCTGAAAATGGTTAGTTGTGTTTGCTAGGATCTTAAACATTGCCATGGTCACCCACTGAATCTTACAATGATCGTGTGTGTGTGTGCTACAATGTACAATGGGGTCACATCACTAAAGTTTGAGATTGATGGTAGTTTCCTAAACTTTGCTAGTTTTTATGATCTAAATTAATGATTAATGATGTTTCCAGTTATTAAAGTGACACTAAAGTTTGGTTTTAAAAAAAGAGAATTCTATTCAAGTGTGTTTTCTTAACTCAAAAAAAAAAAATAAGTTCCTTCTATTGATCTTGGCATCCTACAAATCTCCAAAATTCATTTTTTAACTGCTGTGATGTGATTTCCTCTTTGAAGGTGGCTACATTTGTTCTCCATGGCCCCACTGTATGTGGGAAAGAAGACACCCTCTCTTACTCACTCCCATAATGGACTATGGGATTTGTAGAGTACATGGAGCAGGCTACATGACAACTAATATACACTGCTCATTCCAAATGGAAGTAAAGGGGAAAAGGAGAGATTCAGGAGCTCACAGAATGTTACAAGGAGGTAAAAAAACGCAGTAGGGAAATGTTTAATGAAAAATGGATTTTAGGGCCATTAATAATTGAATTTGTATGGATTAGGTTACAGTGCCTTGAAAAAGTATTCATACCCCTTGACATTTTCCACATTTTGTCATGTTACAACCAAAAATATACATTTATTTTATTGGGATTTTATTTGATAGATGAAGTTGCACATAATTGTGAAGTGGAAGGAAAATAAACGGTTTTCAAAATTTTTTTTACAAATATGTGAAAAGTGTGGCGTGCATTTGTATTCAGCCCCCTTTACTCTGATACCTCTAACTAAAACCTAGTGGAACCAACTACCTTCAGAAGTCAACCTAATAAGTAAATAGAGTCCACCTGTGTGTAATTTGATCTCAGTATAAATACAGCTGTTCTGTGCAGCCCTCAGAGGTTTGTTAGAGAACCTTAGTGAACAAACAGCATCATGAAGGCCAAGGAACACACCAGAAAGGTCAGGGATAAAGTTGTGGAGAAGTTTAAAGCAGGGTTAGGTTATAAAAAAAATATCCCAAGCTTTGAACATCTCACTGAGCACTGGTTAATCTATAATCCGATAATGGAAAGAGTATGGCACAACTGCAAACCTACCAAGACATGGCCGTCCACCTAAACTGACAGGCCGGGCAAGGAGAGCATTAATCAGAGAAGCAGCCAAGAGGCCCATAACAACTCTGGAGGAGCTGCAGAGATCTACAGCTCAGGTGAGAGAAGGCACTGTATCATTTAGTGTCACTTTATTGTACCGATCAGTTGCATCTTGTGCATGTATGTTTTATTGTGGTATATGTTGTATTGTATATGTAAATGTAAATTTAAAAAATGTAACTGCTAGCTTCTGAATGGCTCTGGGTATGATGTTCTATGAGGTATCTATTGAGAAGTGCACATAGTGCCATTGCGGGTGGAGATAAATCAAGGATTTATGAGATAGAAAAGGATCGGATGAGACAAAAAGGCTTAGAGTAGTCACATAAATAAACACATATACAGTATATAATATGTATGTATGTGAGATGAATGTTTTGATTGAAAATAAAAGGGTAAAATAAAGTCAGTTTAAATTATTTGTACCGTTTTGTAAATTGACCCAAGAGCAATAATGGACTGTAAGCGACATCTTTTTAAATTACTGTATTTATCAGCGTATAACATGCACTTTTCCCCCCTGAAAATCAGGGGGAAATCATGTGTGCGTGTTATACACCGATCCCTGCTGTCTCTGAGGGAAGAGGAGCGAGCGCCGCTGAATTACACAGAGCCGCAATCTCCTGTGTACCCAGCGCTCCGTCACTCACAGCCACGCCTCCCGGCCCCGCATTTGGCCACTGTTCTGTCTATCATATGAGCAGGGCCAGGAGGCGGGGCTGTGAGTGACGGAGCGCTGGGTACACAGGAGATCACGGCTCTGTGTAATTTAGCTGCGCTCGCTCCTCCTCTTCCCTCGGAGACAGCAGGGATAATCCAACACTGGCGAGGCTGCAAAGATGGGAAAGGTGAGGCTGCAGATGGGCACTGAACAGGCTGCATTGTTGGGCAATTTAGTGGTTGTAGATGGGCACTGGTGTAGCTGCATTGATGAGCAGTGATCCTAATTTTGCTTCAAAGTTCTTTATTTAAAAGTTTTTTTCCTGAAACTTCCCTCTTAAAATGAAGGTGCGTGTTATACTCAGATAAATACGATATATACAGTATCTCACAAAAGTGAGTACACCCCTCACGTTTTTGTAAATATTTTATTGTATCTTTTCATGTGACAACACTGAAGAAATAACACTTTGCTACAATGTAAAGTAGTGAGTGTACAGCTTGTATAACAGTGTAAATTTGCTGTCCCCTCAAAATAACTCAACACACAGCCATTAATGTCTAAATCGCTGGCAACAAAAGTGAGTACACCCCTAAGTGAAAATGTCCAAATTGGGCCCAATTAGCCATTTTCCCTCCTCGATGTCATGTGACTTGTTAGTGTTACAAGGTTTCAGGTGTGAATGGGGAGCAGGTGTGTTACATTTGGTGTTATCGCTCTCACTCTCTCATACTGGTCACTGAAAGTTCAACATTAAGATAAACTTATTTGATTCAGATGGTGTCAAGCGTGTGTGGCGGCAACCAGGTGAGGAGTATAAAGGCAAGTGTGTCTTGCCGACAGTCAAGCATGCTGGTGGGAGTGTCATGGTCTGGGGCTGTATGAGTGCTGCCGGTACTGGGGAGTTACAGTTCATCGAGGGAAGCATGAATGCCAACATGTACTGTGACATACTGAAGCACAGCATGATCCCCTCCCTTCGGAAACTGGGCCGCAGGGCAGTATTCCAACATGATAATGACCCCAAACACACATCCAAGATGACTACTGCCTTGCTAAAGAAGCTGAGGGTAAAAGTGATGGACTGGCCAAGCATGTCTCCAGACCTAAACGCTATTGAGCATCTGTGGGGCATCCTCAAACGGAAGGTGGAGGAGCGCAAGGTCTCTAACATCCACCAGCTCCGTGGTGTTGTCATGGAGGAGTGGAAGAGGACTCCAGTGGCAACCTGTGAAGCTCTGGTGAACTCCATGCCCAAGAAGGTTAAGCAGTGCTGGAAAATAATGGTGTCCACACAAAATATTGACACTTTGGGCCCAATTTGGACATTTTCACTTAGGGGTGTACTCACTTTTGTCAGATACTGTATAAAATTACGACAACAGATTGTGCAAAGTACCTGCTGTCTCTATATTAGTCTACATATACAGGGCTGAAAGAATTTTACTGATCATACAGGCAAGGATCTCCTGACACAAAAGTTTCTGTGTAAATGATCGGTAAAATGCTTGCCTTTATGTATGTCTTTAAAGCAGAAGTGAAGGTGTTTAACAAAAAAAGTATGAGCAGACAAGCTATCTGCCTGCTCCCTTTCAGTCTTCTGCTGCCTGCTCATAGTCTTCTGTGGCATATAAACTGACCTGCACATGTACAGCTCAGTTGACATCGATGGCATGGTCCCTGTGTGCTGAGATGACTGACTCCTGTGCATGCGCAGGAGTTACATGATTAAACGCTGTCTAATGAAGATGCCCGAAGACTGGCACTCGGGAGGAGCCAGGGAGAAGATGCTGATGCTGGCAAGGGACTCGTGGGTGGTAGATTGTTAAACTAAGGTAATTACTGTTGCCTTTAGTTCCACTTTAAAAGCGTAAAACTGTAGTTCCATTTCCTGCTACTTTTTTTCCAATATCAGAGTGTACTTTTTGAATCTATGTATGCACGTATACAGTGCCTTGAAAAAGTATTCATACCCCTTGAAATTTTCCACATTTTGTCATGTTATAATTAAAAATGTAAATGTATTTTATTGGGATTTTATGTGATAGACCAACACAAAGTGGCACATAATTGTGAAGTGGAAGGAAAATGATAAATGGTTTTCAAAATCTTTTACAAATAAATATCTGAAAAGTGTGGCGTGCATTTGTATTTAGCCCCCTTTACTCTGATACCCCTAACTAAAATCTAGTGGAACCAATTGCCTTCAGAAGTCACCTAATTAGTAAAAAGAGTCCACCTGTGTGTAATTTAATCTCAGTATAAATACAACTGTTCTTTGAAGCCCCCAGAAGTTTGTTAGAGAACCTTAGTGAACAAATAGCATCGTGAAGACCAAGGAACACACCAGACAGGTCAGAGATAAAGTTCTGGAGAAGTTTAAAGCAGGGTTAGGTTATAAAAAAATATTCCAAGCTTTGAACATGTCACAGAGCACTGTTCAATCCATCATCCGAAATTGGAAAAAGTATGGCACAACTGCAAACCTGTATAAAAAAACCAAAGGTTAACGCTGCGCTAGAAACCTAATAATTAATTGATAGCTATAAAGGATTAACCCTTACAGACTAAAGCAAATTAATACAAAAATAAACAAAAAATCAGGGATTTGACCCTAAATTACCAAAAGCAACCAGCATCAAAAAGTCAGACACAAACTTCAGATATTAATAATAAAAAATAATGCAGCGCTAAAAGTAACCAAAAAGTGAAAAGAAATTTTTTGTTTGTGAACAAAAAATTATTATGGAAAATTCGTGAACTATAATGTCATAAATGATACCACAAAAAACATACCATAAGATTATTATAACCACTGAAAGATTGTGCAAAGAATTGTGCATTCAAATGATGTTATCAAACAAGCCAAAAAGTGATCATAAAAAAGTCCCATCACAATTAGTGCAATTTTAAATATATGTAAAGTTCATAAACATAAAAAAGATAATCCAAAATCCGTGATGAAAAGATCCAATCTCCCAAGAGGTGAATACACCTAAGTGAATATGAGGCTCCTTACCGACTCAAAAGACCACAACGGTCTGACCAGGCATATGGGGGATTAAAGGTTTCCCAATAACCTATACCAGCAACTGGATCTGCGGCTAAAGCTGTATGGAAACGAATCCAATAAGCAAGTATAAAGGCAATCGCAATGTAACGGCGTCTCCGCAGGCTTCCCACTGTATACACACTTCCCATCCAGCTAGGCAAAGAGGAACAGCGTGGTGACGTCAGCGTCATAGGCCACACCCTACGCGTTTCGTCACGATAGGACGTCGTCTGGGGGCTGGGCCAAGTACCGCACGTCACCACGCTCTGGGTATAAATAGACCTGCGGCGCCATCTTAAGTGCTGGCTGCTATAGAGATGAGATGGAAAACATAGCAATGGCGCCGAATTAACGACCCACCACCCAGGGAAATGAAACACATACAAAAAAGGAAGCCAAAAGGAAGTTAATACAATTACCGCCATCTAGAGGCCAAAATTCATATCAGCATGATGAGAAGTGAGTACAACAGCCGGGATTACAGAGAAAACGCCGCACAATGGATATACATATAACTAAATGTTTAATTAAAAACCCATAAAATTATATAGAAGGTATATATGAATACAAACATACCACACAATAAAACATTTTAAAACCTGCACAGTAAAAAATAATTGAAAAATAATTGAAAAATAATTATTGAAAAATAATTAAAAAAATGATTAAAAAGAAGGAAAACCTGTAGACAAGGAATAATCAAAAACCTCCCAAAACCTTCAGCCAGAAAACTAGTTAGGAGTTATTGATAAAGGAATTAATATCCCAATCTACATTAAGCCCAAAGGGCACATAACTCATCATGTCAAATATCCATCTCGTTTCAAGCCTAGAGATGGCTCTGATTTTGTTACTGCTCCAATGACATTGAAGTTTGGCCAAAGCCACAAAAAGCGTTCCTTTAATTTTTTTATCGTGGTATTTGGCGTAGTGTCTACACAGATTATGCTTACTAAAACCACGTCTGATGTTGCCCACATGTTCAGATAACCGCACGTGAAGAGCCCGCTTAGTGCGCCCAATATATTGCTTTGAACAGGGGCACTGTATCATGTACACTACATATTCAGTAGTGCACGTGATGAATGACTCAATCTTATACACTTTATTGGTTTGTGTTGATTGAAAGTTCTCACATCTACGGCCTCTGAAAATATTAAGCTGACAAATCTCACATCTTCTACAGGGATGAAAACCATTCAAAGATGGAAAAAATGAAATAGGCTTAGGGGGGTCTATAATATTAGGAGCTATCATGTGCCGTAAAGTAGGTGCTGATAAGGGTATTTCACTTCTCCAGTTTTTATTGGACAAGAAACGTGATAAATTGAAATTTCTTAATAATGAAATTGGGTTAATCAGGGAGAAACTGTTTTCACTTAAAGACCATGAGGTATACAAACAGAAATCAGACCAATTAAAGTTGTTCCTTGAAAAAGAGGACAACGAACAGAAGAATAAAAAGAAAAAGAAGTATAATCGTGACTTGGCTGATTATTCCAACAAAGTGGTCTTTAGGTGGCAGATTAAACCTGATGAACCAATGTCAACTGAGGGACCTGCTGGTTCATTACAAGCACCTCTCCCTTTATCATTAGGTGCAGTTAATCCTCCAGTGTCATTAGCCAGAGGTGATTATCCGAATGAACAAAGGGGATATGCCCCACAGGGTGGTTATGTGAATGGTACTAGACCCAGATTGAGAAAGGGAAATAAAAATGTAAGGTACAGACATCAACACCCTGAGATACCGGTACGGGAAAGACAGAATGATAACTATACTGGTAGACCACTTAGGGTTCCCTATAGTGACAGTGATTCATGGGTTGCTCATGATGGACGTCATCCATCTTATGGGACCCCACATGAAAATAATCATTCAATTCAGAGGAATAGGAACTATTCATATCCAAGGACTCCACATAGAAACGATTTTAATAATCGTAATGTAGGGGCGTCGAGAGGTGATCCTAGGGATCTGTATAATCAACATAGGGATGGACTAGCTAGACAGACCCCTAGAAGTAACAATATTCCTCTTCACAATAGATTCGCTCCCCTTTCCTACCATCAAGCGGATTGTGGAGTTGATCCTGCCATTATGAGACACCCTTATGATTATCCTCCTGGACAGAGAGATGAATTTCTAGAATCTCCCTCTCATTATGCTACTATGGAACAAACTCGTCGTTTTTTTCCCCAGGGCAACATCAGACCAAAAAGGGGACACGAAGAAAAAGAGGCATCAGAGGGGGGAGGAGGATCAGATCCAAAAAAAAGGAGACATTAAAAATTGATGGAGTTTTTAATTTGAGTTCTGTCAAATTATCTGTAGGTGAACAAGCTGTTCTTAGCCAGGGTCTTAAGTTTGCACCCCCCCGTACACTAAATAAATTTGAGACATTTATAGATGTAAACAAATTTATTAGAAAAATTAATATTAAACGTCACTTTCTTCTGAACCCCATAGGTAATCAAAGTCAGTTGACTTCCGCCATTGCTTATCAGAATAGTATACCGGATGGAGGCTCTCGTGATTTTAATTCTGGAGTAGTCTCTGGTGTATCAGGATCTGGGGAAATTGGTAGAATTCAGATTAGGCATACCAATTTTTCTAACGCCTCATTATTCAACCCACCTGGTCATGTAGCTCCATCGATTCAGGTTTTTAAGGAGATGGTGGTAAAGGATTTAGTTGCTCTCAAGATGCCGAGATTTGGAAGCAACCATAGCCTCCAATATAATGTGAAACAAATTTGTGCGCATAACGACATCATCATACGCCCTGCAGACAAGGGGGGTGGTGTCGTTATTTTGAACAAAAGTGACTACTTGGAGGAGATTAATAGGCTTTTGTCGGATAGTGTAACTTATACAAAGTCGTGCACTCCACAAATCTGGCCTTTATGGAAGAGTGGCAAGAAGAAAGCCATTGTTGAAAGAAATCCATAAGAAGTCCCGTTTGCAGTTTGCGAGAAGCCATGTGGGGGAAACAGCAAACGTGTAAGAAGGTGCTCTGTTCAGATGAGATTAAAATTGAACTTTTTGGCCCAAAAGCAAAATGCTATGTGTGGCAGAAAACTAACAATGCACATCACCCTGAACACATCATCCCCACCGTGAAACATGTTGTGGGATGCTTTTCTTCAGCAGGGACAGGGAAGCTGGTCAGAGTTGATGGGAAGATGGATGGAGCCAAAAACCTGTTAGAGTCTGCAAAAGACTTGAAACTGGGGCGGAGGCTCACCTTCCAGCAGGACAACGAACCTAAACATACAGCCAGAGCTACAATGGAATGGTTTAGACCAAAGCATATTCATGTGGTAGAATGGCCCACTCAAAGTCTAGACCTAAATCCAATTGAGAATCTGTGGCAAGACTTGCAAATTGCTGTTCACAGACGCTCTCCATCCATTCTGTTTTGCAAAAAACAATGGGAAAAAATGTCACTCTCTAGATGTGCAAAGCTGGTAGAGACATCTCCAAAAAGACTTGCAGCTGTAATTGTAGCAAAAGGTGGTTCTACAAAGTATTGACCCAGGGGGGCTGAATACAAATGCACACCACACTTTTCAGATATTTATTTGTAAACATTTTTCGAAAACCATTTATCATTTTCCTTCCACTTCACAACACTTTGTATTGGTCTAGCACATAAAATCCCAATAAAATACATTTACGTTTTTGGTTGTAACATGACAAAATGTGCAAAATATCAAGGGATATGAATACTTTTTCAAGGCACTGTACATGCATTTACACTTATAAGCACATAAAATGTATGTCCTCAGATACAGATTTTTCAATTTTGGGTTACGGATCGGAACACAGTGCATGTCCCTATTGAAAACAATACATCTGCATTCAGATCTGTAATCAAAAAATGCTTGTAATACAAGTAATGCAGGGCTCAAAATTTCAAGTCCTGAGCTACTAGCCAGGTCTCAAGGGTTACTTGCCACCAGTTGCCCCACTCAGCCCTTACCCTGCCCTGCCCCTAATCACGCCATCATAAATTATCTCATGAAATGACACTTAAATGTTTTATGCAGAATTAAGTTACAAAAATAAATATTAACAATAACTTTATAAGTTCCCCTCAGCACAGCCTCACCAGTGCCCATCAATGCAGCGTGACCTGTGCCCATCATTGCAGCATGACCTGTGCCCACCATTGCAGCCTCACCGTGCCCACCATTGCAGCCTCATCGTGCTCCCATTGCAGCCTCACCGTGCCCCACATTGCAGCCTCACCGTGCCCCACATTGCAGCCTCACCGTGCCCCACATTGCAGCCTCACCGTGCCCCACATTGCAGCCTCACCGTGCCCCACATTGCAGCCTCACCGTGCCCTACATTGCAGCCTCACTTTGCCCCACATTGCAGCCTCACCGTGCCCCACATTGCAGCCTCACTTTACCCCACATTGCAGCCTCACTTTGCCCCACATTGCAACCTCACTGTGCCCCCATTTCAGCCTCACTGTGCCCCACATTACAGCTTCACTGTGCCCCCATTGCAGCCTTGCCAGGGCGGAGGAAGTGAGAGGGCGGCCAGATCATGACCGGAGTTATAGGAGAGCCAGGATCGCAGAGTGGTAAAACACGCTGTAACAGCTGACTTTGAAACTGTCTCCGCTCTGCTCACTCTCACACAGCCCGGCCTCCTCCTAACCCGCACCTGTGATAGACAGAATGCATCCCCGCATTGGACCCGCGTTCTGTCTATCACAGGCGCGAGTTAGGAGGAGGCGGGGCTGTGTGAGAGTGAGCAGAGCGGAGACAGTTTCAATGTCAGCTGTTACAATGTGTTTTACCGCTCGGTTATCCCGCAGCTCTCGTCTAACTCCATGCACTCTTCCACCAGGAGAACGGCTCCAGATAAACTCCGCCCGCCGGCGGTGCTCGCCCCCCCACTCTCAGGCAGCCCAGCTCCTCGCCAGCCCTCATTTTCCACTTGCAAAATGCGAGTAGGTGAGTGGAAAATTTGAGGGCTGAAATAATGTATGCTTGTACTTTAAAGTGATTGTAAACCCTTATATAAACACAGTGAGGTGACTTGCTTCCAGTGATACACAGAGATGAAACAAATCCTCCTTCATAAGTTGTACCTGTTTAGCTTCACCCTTCCCTGTATTGAGATTTACACCGTGAATATATGTTTATAAAATTAGTTAAATGAGTAAAAAGACAACTGAGTTCCACCAAAAGACAAAAATATTCCTCACTCTTGGAAATCCAAACCTGCTGGTGATCCAAAGGAAGGCGAAAATCCTTTACAAAATATGGTCCAATTTGGTAGAAAAGAGATGGAATCCTTTGACGATCCCCTACAGTAATCAAAAGGCAGACCTTTCATTTATACACCCGTCTTCCATTCGTAGATCACTTTTCAGGCTTGATGGTCAGTGGAAGTAAAATAATTACATGTGTCTGTGTATAGCAGGTGGAGAGATTGTGCTCCATCATTGGTATTATGTTTTAGTGGGAGGAATAGTGGCCCATAATTGGTACCAGTGGGAGGAATAGTGCCCATCACTGGTATTAGCGGGAGGAATAATGCCCCACTGTTGGTGTCAGTGGGAGGAATAGTGCCCCATCACTGGTATCAGTGGAAATAATGATGTCTCAGTGTCTTATATTGGTGGGAGAAATAATGCCACAAGAGCTGGATAAAGGCAAGCAAAGGGCTGCTTTCAGGCCAACGGACCACAATTTGGAGACCACTGAGTTAATGTAGGAAGCCAATGAATCTGTTCAAGAGGCAGGCAACTAGCATTTTTACAAGGAAGTCAGAAATGACAGATCCCACATATCACTCGCAGGTTTACAGTTACTATAATACATTTTTCCCCAATTTATGAAAATGTCAGAACTGCCAGCATTGCCCCCTCAGTCTCTAAATCATATACAAACCTGCCCTGGAATATGACACTTGGGATCAGAATGCATGACACTGAAACTGTGAATCTGATTGGTGGCTGACAGTTTGATACCTAAGGCCTAAAGGAGCCAATTGTAAATTTGTTTGCAGCAGATTAGTAGTAGTTGCTACAAATATTGCACAGTGTTGCTGTGTGTAGCGTATTATTATTATTTTTTTTGTTTTGTAATTTTTTTTTATTGCATGTGTAACATAAATAAATCACAAACGATTGCACCGACAACCAAAAGGGGTGCTGTACAGTTTACACATACAACCACTCAGTGCAAGAATTATGTGTAATATACAGTATTATCAAAGCCCAACTGAAACCACAGTAAATAGTTTTGCAGTCAAATATACATTGTACTAACAACCTCCACTTTCATAGTCTTACCTCCACATTCTCCAGTGCAATATGTCCAGCGTTACACCCAGTTTGCTCAATAATCAGCCCCCAGTAACAGACTAGGCCTGACAAGCCCCTCTTTTCTTCAACAATACAAGTCTGAGAAAACGACATTATAGGTTTGTTATTAGTTCCCATTCACACAGCATGCCTACATTTTTTTTTTCATATCTTACCTTCTAGATGTTGCTCAGGAAGAGGTGTCGTGGCTGACTGCACGGTTTTTTGAACAATGTTAGAGTGAGCCTGTCCCAAGTCTGTCCTCAATAAAATACAATGCAAGAAGCCAAACCTCTACACCAGGGATATGCAATTAGCGGACCTCCAGCTGTTACAGAACTACAAGTCCCATGAGGCATAGCAAGACTCTGACAGCCACAAGCATGACACCCAGAGGCAGAACATGATGGGACTTGTAGTTTTGCAACAGCTGGAGGTCTGCTAATTGCAGATTCCTGCTCTACACCATTATCACAATTGAGCAGACAGTTTTCAAATCTAGTTATGACTGATAATAAAGATCTGCCTGCACAGAACAGACAGGGTTAATTATGGGAGATACAACTGTCCAGCCCCCAGAGAGTTGCCTAGTCTTTCACTTGCTGGAGGTTCGAGAAGAGAGGGTCTAAAAAATGGGGACATGAAATAAATATCAAGTAGATGTTACCCCAATTTGGTTGTAAAGTGAAAATACACTCTGAATCGCCCCACATCTTCTTTATTTTTTTTTCCCCATCTTTGTACCCTTCTGGTTGTTAACATCACCTCACATATTCCAATGTGATCATATCTTCTTTAGATCCATTAACAATTATGCTGTACAAGGGTCTGCCTGATTGGACACAAGTTTAGTAGTTATGGTCGGATTGTAATGTGTATTTTGAACCTTTGGAAAATTTTAATAAAGAATTATACAGTCGTGGTACAGAAAAATATGGTGAGATGCACCCATGACAAATTATCTCTTAACCAAAGGAAAGAATGTACTGTATGTGCCCTTGGGCTAGACATGCCTTCAGTGCCCAACTGGGAGAAAATGACCTGGCAATAAAGAAATGGTTTGTACGGTAATAGTAGATACATCTGCCTGGCCCGTTCAGATATTTCCAGGAACAATCTGCTCTCCTACTCTTACAGCTCTTACAGTATAGTTTAAAGGCAATGCCCGGTCAAGGTTCGAATGCAAAACTATTCATAAGGATTTTGCCCTTGAATTCCTAAATGCTGTCTCCTTGTTCTAATACTCTCTTATTGTTTTAAGACTTTGGCAAGCCATTGTAAACCTGTAATATCTACTGCACAAAATCGAATTATAAGTCACCTTACAAGGAAGCCTTAGCAATGTAAAAATAGATGTTTTAGTTATTGATACTGTATATGGAAGGATTTACTCTAAAATACTTATTTCAGCATTTGCAGTATAGTTATGAAAGATATTTATCTTTTTCATTTCCAAAGAGCTGGTCATCTTTTACAGGTCTAGGACATATCTATCAACACAGAGAACACAATATACAGTATATACTGTATATATATATATATATATATATATATATATATATATATATATATATATAAAACAGTGCCTTGAAAAAGTATTCATACCCCTTGGTATTTTTTGTAGAACCACCTTTCGCTGCAATTCTTTTTGGGGATGTCTCTACTAGCTTTGCACATCTAGAGGGTGATATTTTTGTCCATTCTTTTTTGCAAAATAGCTCAAGCTCTTTAAGACTGGATGGAGAGCGTCTGTGAACAGCAAGCTTCCCTGTCCCTGCTGAAGAAAAATATCCCCAGAACATGATGCTGCCACCACCACGTTTCACGGTGGGGATGGTGTGTTCAGGGTGATGTACAGTGTTAGTTTTCTGCCACATATAGCGTTTTACTTTTAGGCCAAAAAGTTCAATTTCGGTCTCATCTGACCAGAGCACCTTCTTCCACATGTTTGCTGTGTCCCCCACATGGTTTCTTGCAAACTGCAAATTGGACTTCTTATAGATTTCTTTCAACAATGGCTTTCTTCTTGTCACTCTTCCATAAAGGCCAGATTTGTGGAGTGCACGACTAATGCCCGGTACACACGGTCGGACTTTGTTCGGACATTCCGACAACGAAATCCATGGATTTTTTCCGACGGATGTTGGCCCAAACTTGTCTTGCATATACATGGTCACACAAAGTTGTTGGAAAATCCGATCGTTCTAAACGCGGTGACGTAAAACACGTACGTCGGGACTATAAACGGGGCAGTAGCCAATAGCTTTCATCTCTATTTATTCTGAGCATGCGTGGCACTTTGTCCGTTGGATTTGTGTACACACGATCGGAATTTCCGACAACGGATTTTGTTGTCGAAAAATTTTATATCCTGCTCCCAAACTTTGTGTGTCGGAAAATCCGATGGAAAATGTGTGATGGAGCCTACACACGATCAGAATTTCCGACAACAAGGTCCTATCACACATTTTCCATCGGAAAATCTGACCGTGTGTACGGGGCATAATAGTTGTCCTGTGGACAGATGATCCCACCTGAGCTGTGGATCTCTGCAGCTCCTCCAGAGTTACCATGGGCCTCTTGGCTGCTTCTCTGATTAATGCTCTCCTTGCCTAGCCTGTCAGTTTAGGGAAATGGACATGACTTGGTTTGTAGTTGTGCCATACTCTTTCCATTTTCGGATGATGGATTGAACAGTGCTACGTGAGATGTTCAAATCTTGGGATATTTTTTGATTACCTAACCCTGCTTTAAACTTCTCCACAACGTTATCCCTGACCTGTCTGGTGTGTTCCTTGGCCTTCATGAAGCTGATTGTTCACTAAGGTTCTCTAACAAACCTCCGAGGGCTTCACAGAAAAGCTGTATTTATACTGAGATTAAATTACACACAGGTGGACTCTGTTTACTAATTAGGTCACTTCTGAAGGCAATTGGTCCCACTAGATTTTAGTTGGGGGTATCAGAGTAAAGGGGGCGGAAATACAAATGGACGCCACACTTTAGGGTGATATTTATTTGTAAAAAAAATTTCCTTCCACATCACAATTATGTGCCACTTTGTGTTGGTCTATCTCATAAAATCCCAATTCTGGATGTAACATGACTAAATGTGGAAAATTCAAGGGGTATGAATATTTTTTTCAAAGCACTGTATATATTACACTAAGATTTTAGGACAGTGTTTGCAGATCATTGTCCAGACCTTGCTGGCCACTCTCCATCTCTTTTTGAATCATTAAATGATAAAACATGCAGTGAAATACTTTAAATATGCAAGACCAGCGTGCTGGATTTCCCAAGATGCCAGATTTTACTAAATGGAAGGATTAGGGTTTGGACAGAGTTTCTGAATGAATTCAGCCCCCTAAGACTCATGTATACTGGGCAGTGCATGAGATCCTGGTGTCTTAGTGTGGGTGGAAGGCATAGACGCACCCATCCAGTCCTGCTACCAGCAGCCTGTAAAACTCAATCAGAGGCTGTGGCTGGACGGTGCTGGACAAAGCACCAAGTGGTACTAATGTTTAGAACAGTATGTGCCCAGGGACAAATGCCCAGAACGCATGCAGTCTGATTTCCTGGCATTAGTCCCTGGGCAAATACTGCCCTAAACATTAGTACCACTTGGTACACCGTCCAGCCACAGCACCCTTTGGCCTTGCATAACGTTTTAAAAACCCTAATCTTTCCATTTAGTAGAATCTGGCATCTCAGGAAATCCGGCACGCTGGTCTTAAACTGGCAGTAAACCCAAAAGCGAACATTTATTGCAGCTTACCAACTCTTAGATGTGATGGCCAGTAAGTCTGTGATTTTTCAAAGGAACAAGCTCTCCAGCAGAATGCATCAGTTGCAGAGATGAGACAAACCACTTAACACTAGCAGGAGTGCTTACAATGATCAGATTTAAATTATATATTTATGTAAAGCCTTTATCCCAAAAGGAAAAATAAACAGTTTGCTGTAAATGTTAGCTGGGGTTCAGTTTTAATTTGTTAGTGTATTAACCACTTCCCACCCGCCATATAACAGAATGACATGGGCAAAGTGGTTACATTATCCTGACTGGACATCATATGACGTCCAGCAGGATAAGCCACAATCGCCCGCCCACGGAGGCGTGCATCGCGGCGAACGTTGGTGTGTCAGTCTGACACACCGCATCACCGATATCGGTAAAGAGCCTCGATGATAACCCGGGTTGCCAATCAGTGCCCATCAGTAATGCCTGCCAGTGCCTCCTCATCGGTGCTGCCTATCAGAGCCATCTATCAGTGCCACCCATCAGTGCCACCTATAAGTGTCCATCAGTGTTTCCTATCAGTGCCTCATCATCAGTGCCACCTCATCAGTGCCCGTCAGTCCCGACTAATCACTGAGGGAGAAAACTTACTTATTTACAAAATTTTATAACAGAAATAAAACTATTTTTTCAAAATTTTCAGTCTTTTTTTATTTGTTTACCAATACGGCATACTCCTTTAATCCTTTTGACAAGGAAGTTCATTTTTCTGGTTGCCATATCTTCTGCAAGAAGGATATTGTTCTACCTTCATTTTTTCCAGAACCCTGTTCCATGGAAGAAAAGTCGCTACATTCTCTTGATGTAGTGAGAGCAGTCAAAGTCTACTTGAAAGCGACTGCTCTGATTCGGAAAATGGCAGTGAGCAACGATTTTTTGCAACATTGGGGCTGACAGATTGGACACTTTTGACACTTTTTTAGGACCATTGACATTTATACATCGATCAGAGCTAAAACGTTGCCACTGATTACTGTCCCTGGCAGGGAAGGGGATAACACTAGGGGCGATCAAGGGGTTAGGTGTTCCCTAGGGAGGTGTTTCTAACTGTATGGGGGCTGGGCTGACTGGAGGAGGAGAGAGATCGTTGTTCCTAATCACTAGGAACAGACTATCTCTCTTTCCTCCCCTGACAGAATGGGGATCTTTTTGTTTACACTGGCAGATCCCCGTTCTGCCTGTTAATGGAGTGATTGCGGGTGGCCCGCTAGTTGGCTCCCCTGTTCGTGAATGAGCGCACGCATCCACAATTTGCCGTGTACGCGCCCGATCTACAATGACGTCGATTCGCGCAGGGGAGCCAACGTGCGGGCGGTCGGTAACTAGTTAAATCTGCCAGTACATTTATAACAACCCTCCCCCCAGACTGTCAGTGTTGCTGTCCAAATGCCTCTGTGCTCCTTCATCCAGAGTGCAGGCACTCTAATACAGGAGATGTGTTACTGGCCAGATCACCAGGAGAAAACAGAGGGAAGAAAAAATCCTAAGAAAACAAATGCAGTCACATCATCTGATTGGTAAGCTGCAATATTTATTTGGTTTTGGGTTTAATACTGCTTTAAAAAAAAAGTAATGAGTTTTATTTTCCATGAAATTGATACATCTACAGAACATACTTGGCTCTGATCACTAAAAACCTACTTCTAGTTCTAAGATATTTCTAGTTTATTCTTTGTAAATTGTTTAACCATATGTAATCTTGTCTTCTGCCACCAGATGGTGCATTCTAGAAGCTTTTCCCTTTTTATATATTTTTTTAATTTCTGTGCTGACTCATAAAATTATAAAAATGTAACTTGCGGGCACAAGTAAGTAATTCTACTCAACACAGTAGTCCTCCTGTCAATTTTCTATCCCTGGAATGAAGACTGCCGATAGGCAAGGTAAATTGTTTTCTGCCCAAGTTAGGATATGATTCACCTCTGGGCCACAGGACTTCTTGTGCCCCCTTGGTGACTGATATAGGCCACTGCTGTGGCATTGTCGGATTGGATCCTGACAGGACAATTCCGCAACCTGGATGTCCATCCCCTCAGGGCTAAGCACACTGCTCGAATTTCTAGAATGTTGATGGGCAAAGTCATTTCTGATCTGGACCGTTTCCCTTTACAGTCACCTCTTCCAGGACTGCTCCCCAACCTGAAAGGCTGGCATCTGTTGTTACCACCTTCCAATTGCACTCACTGCTGAGGCGGTGATAGAGCGGAGCGGGATCCACCGATCTCTCTGAGCTTCCCCTACCTATCCGGGAGAGGGGAGAGCTTCTGCCCAGGTGGGGGTGTTTTTAGAAAAAAATCCCTCCCTCCATCAGCTTACCAAGGCTTGGGACTACTTAGCCTGGAGGAATTGCAGCTTCTGCGGACACAGAGCGAGAAATGGAAGCATGACAAGGTACGTGTTCTATACAGCCCCCAGTGGTGACTTTAGGCATGACAACATTTACTTTTAAAGGAGACAATCCATAAGAAAATTAAAAATTTCTTAGGAATCTCCACTTACCTTACCCCGCTGCAGGGATTCTGTGGTAAAACCAAACAGACCCAATCTTCACCCTTCACGGTGGGCTCCGTTAAAAAACCTTCATAGACCGGGGCCCCTTTTTATCGGTAGATCCACACCCCTGGACCCGTATAGCACCCCGCCAGAAAGCTTTATGGCTGAAAAAACCAAAGCACTGGATCCCAGGGTCCAGCTCTCTAAAAAGAGAAGCGTTACGGGCTAAACCTTGTTTCTTCCGCCACAAGGCCTGGGTACCATTCAGTTCAACCTGAAAAGACACTTTGAATGGATCCGGCTGCATAGCTTGCCACAGCAAAGGATTATTCCAGTGGAGCTCAGCATAGCACATCTTTACTCGTGACCAACTGAGGTACTCCCAGTAATGGGAGGGGTTATATAGGGAGTGGACTTCCTGTCTTAGGGTGTGCGCGTGTCCATCATCTAAAGGTGGCCTATATAACCCACATAGTAACTATTATGGCTCTGTGTCCTGTAATGTACGATAAAGAAAAATAAATACACCATTGGTGATCAAATACCACCAAAAGAAAGCTCTATTTGTGGGAACAAAATTATAAAAATGTTGTTCGAGTACAGTGTTGCATAACTGCGCAATTGTCATTTAAAGTGTGACAGCGCTGAAAGCTGAAAATTGGCCTTGGCGGGAAGGGGGGAAAGTGCCCAGTATTGAAGTGGTTAAAACCTGCTAGTACATATAAAACTCCTCCACACTGAAAATTATGCTGTCCAAATGTGCCTCCTGTGCTCCTTCATCTAGAGTGGGGACACTGTAATACAGGAGGTGTGTTACTGGCCAGATCACCAGGTAAAAACAGTAAAAAAAAAAAAAAAAAAATGAATGCTGTTATCACATATATAATGATTGGTAATATATTACATTTTTGGCTTTGGGTTAATTATCGCTACAACCACTTCATGACCAGGCCATTTTTACCCCCTTAATGACCAGGCCATTTTTTGCGATACAGCACTGCGTTAATTTAACTGACAATTGCGTGGGCATGTAACGTTGTACCGAAATAAAATTGATATGTTTTTTTTCCCCACAAATAAAGCTTTCTTTTGGTTGTATTTGATCACCTTTGCGGTTTTTATTTTTTTGCTCTATAAAAATACCGACAATTTTGAAAACAAAAAGCTATATTTTTTACTTTCTGCTATAATACATATCCAAAAAAATGTAAAAAAACAAATTTCTTCATCAATTTAGGCCAATATGTATTCTGCTACATATTTTTCATAAAAAATCCCAATAAGAGTATATTGATTGGTTCGCGTAAAAGCTATAGCGTCTACAAACTATGGGATATATCTATAATATTTTTTTTTTATAGTTTTTACTGGTAATGGTAGCGATCAGCCATTTTTAGTTGGACTGCGACATTGCGGCGGACAAATCTGACCCTAAGTGACACTTTTTGGGGACCAGTGACACCAATACAGTGATCGGTGCTAAAAAAAAAAATGCACTGATTGATGTATAAATGACACTGGCAGGAAAGATCAGGGGCGGCCAAAGGGTAAAGTGTGTTCCTTCTGTGTGTTTTCTAACTGTGTGGGGGCTGATTGGCTCCCCCTCCGTGCAGTGGGCACGCGCCCACAGTATTTATTGCATGCAACAATGTACAGGTACATTGTTTCTCGCAATAGAGCCTCCCTGCGGCAGCATATATCAGGTGGGTGGTCTTTAACTGCTTGCCGCCCGCCAGCCATCATATGACGGCCAGGCGGTATGGCTCTCGTTCTGGGAGGGCGTCATGTGACGTCCGTCCATTTAAACAGGGAATGCGCGCGATCGTGTGCGCGCATCCCTGTTCCTTTGGTGGCGGCGTGTCAGAGACACCACTCGCCACCGAGGGGGGTGAACAGCCATTGGGCATAGCTGTTTACCACGTGATCGGTTCCAACCCCACTGTGCACGGCGCATTCGCGCGAGCACGTCGGTGGCGGCGTGTTCCCGGGAACACTGCTCCTCACCGACGCTGGTAAACAGCCATTGGCTGGCGGCTGTTTACCACGTGATCGGCTGTGGTCCTTTCACAGCCAATCACTAAATGTAAACACAGAGTGGTAACTAGCTGTTACCAGCTCTTCTCTCCTCACACACCGTTTCCAGTGTGAGGAGAGAAGAGCCAGGAGCAGTGAGTTACCGATCTGTGTGTGTATTGTATGCACCAAGCACAACATTGTCCCATCGCCCCCCCCCATTGTCATCTGTCACCCAGTCACCCCATAAACTGCACCTGTCACATAAGAGACTGCCATCAGTGACCGTCAACGGTGCACCCATCAGTGACCGTCACCTGTCACCCATCACCCGTCACCCATCAGTGACCGTCATCCATCACCCGTCACCCATCAGTGACCATCAGCGGTGCACCCGTCACCCATCAGTGACCGTAGCCTGTCATCCATCACACGTCACCCATCAGTGACCGTCAGCGGTGCACCCGTCACCCATCAGTGAACGTGCCCTGTCACCCATCACCCATCAGTGCCTGTCAGCGGTGCACCCATCACCCATCAGTGACCGTGGCCTGTCACCCGTCTGTGACCATCACCCATCAGTGATCATCACCCGTCACCATCCGTGGCCTGTCACCCATTAGTGACCATCGCCTGTCACACCGTCATCACCTATCAGTGAACGTCACCTGCCACCCATCGCACAGCCCATCAGTGACCACCACCTGCCACCTGTCACACAGCCATCAGCAGGAGAAGGTGTTCCAAATCCTCTCCATGACTGATGAGAGCAGCGGGGAGTTCTCATCAGATTCCAATTCTGATTCCGAATCAAATTCGGCATTTGAACCGATTGAGAATAGTCAATCTGCAAATGATTCAGAGGAAGAATGGGTCCCTCCTAAAAGGGCACGGCACTCTGGAAACCAAGCAGCTGCCAACAACCAGGATTATATTCTCAGGCCCAGTACCAGCGCTGCCACCAGCAATAGGTCCCAAGAACAAATTCCCAGGCCCAGTACCAGCGCTGCCACCGGCAATAGGCCCCAGGAACAAATGCCCAGGCCCAGTACCAGTGCTGCCACATCACGCCTGAGTACCAGCACAGGGGATTCAAATCCCCCAACTACTGGAGTGTCACGTCCCTCAAGAGCCAGGGCCTCTACATACATGCCAGATGGTTTTGCCAACCCAACATGGCTGCTTTCCGACTCGGGATCACCAATTATTCCCCCTTTCACAGCACAGCCAGGTGTGCAGGCCAACACCCAAAATTTCACAGCAATTGATTGTTTTTATCTGTTTTTGCCCGACACTTTGCTGCAATTCATTGTGGACCAAATTTATATGCCCAGCAGTATATTGCCAACAACTCCCAATCATCATATGCCCATCCGTTTGAGTGGAGAGATCTGAATTTGGAGGAGTTCAAATTGTTTTATGGGCCTCACCATAAACATGGGGATTACAAAAAAAAATTAAAGGACATGCCTATTGGTCCACCAACCCCATCCACCACATGCCCATTTATTCTGCCGTAATGTCCAGGTCCCGATACGAGATGATAATGCACTTTCTTCATTTTAGTGACAACACCCAGTGCCCTTCCCTCATCCAAATTATGACAAGTTATATAAAAATCGCCCACTGATAAATTTCTTTTCCCAACAATTTGCAGAGCTCTATGTCCCCGATCAGAAAATATGTGTCAATGAGTCCCTGGTACCCTTTTCAGGCCGGCTAGGAATAAAGCAATAAATTCCTAGCAAAAGGGCCAGATATGGAGTAAAATTTTACAAGCTCTGTGAGAGAGTCACGGGATATCTGTATGCTTTCCGCAAATATGAAGGAAGAGATTCCCAGTTCCAGACCCCGAGTGCCCAGCCTACATGGGTACAACTGGAAAGATTGTATGGGACCTGGCATACCCACTTCTGAACTAAGGATAGCACATATACCTTGACAACTTCTACACCAGCCTGCCCCTTTTCAAACACTTATACATTGCAAAAACCCTGGCCTGTGGAATAGGAAGGGCTTCCCACAATCTCGAAGGGGGGAAAGAGCAACATTGAGAAGCAACGAAGTGCTGGCCTTGAGGTGGAAGGATAAAAGGGACGTGCACATGATGTCCACCATCCATGACGACACTACAATTGAGGTTCAAAGAAGACAAGGTCCCATTGAAAAACCAACATGTGTCCAAGATTATAATCTCTACATGGGGGGGTGGGGGGTGGGTGAATTTCAATGATCAAATGATTCAGCCCTATTTGTCAATAAGGAGGTCCCGATTCTGGTACAAGGTAGCAATTTATTATCTCATCCATTTGGCCATTTAAAATTCCTACAGAAAAAAGGGGGGAGTTGGGACTTTAAATGAAGCACCCTCAGGTGCCTCCATCCCAGTACTGTATACAGAAAAAGGGGGGGAGTTGGGACTTTAAATGAAGCAATGGAATAGTGGAGGTGAATAACAATAAAACTGTTTATTTGATGACATAAGTCTAGAGACATTAAAACATAGCTCATTTCAATACATACAAGAAGCGTGCACAAAGGCTAAGCATGCTAAATAGAGAAGTACATGCATAACAACACATGATCAAAGTGCTAGATGTATATAAAAAATGGCATGCATGTGCCAATGATTACATGCCCAGGCACCAGCATATGCATCCACATGGTGTACATGTGTCCACCAACTGATATAAAAACATCATAAAATATAATAGTAGTAAATAGATATCTATCAATCCGTATGGGGTGTAACTGTGGCATCGAGTAAAGCTCTACGCGTTTCGTGGGTATTCCCACTCATCAGGAGCAAATGCGACAGACATTCCTATGGAATATAAATATAAAAAAGATTTATAGAACCGTACTTCTAGAGAAAAAAAACTCTCTAAAATTATTATATATGTATGTAGATGGTATACCAACAACACTCACCAACCCGGACATAAACTGCAACGTGGGGTAGTCGGCACAGGGCCGTCTGAGAACACAACCCCGCCATGGGAGCTGAGGCGGCATAGTACAGGGATGCAACATCGGACAGTCCAAGAGCGTGCAAGATGAAAGTAAGAGCTCAATAAGGCAAAGGAAGTGGTGTATGCTATTGTGAAGCGAGAGTATCTGGGAACAAACTATTGAGTATTTGTATAAATATGATATTGATAATAACATACTATGTGTATTAGTAGTGATACTTGTGGGTGAGCTCAGTGCAACTCCACCAGGGAAGGTGACAAGTGGTACCGATGGTGCCAAGGAATGCACCAGTGTGTGTCTAAAGTGATAGACAGGAAAATAGGTCTAAAAAGGTATAAAAACCTGTAAAGATACCAAGTGAGAAAATTAAACGAGTGATAAGCTGAAAAACTGATCCATCAAGGAAGCAAGAAAAAAATTCCTACGTAGTCTACACCAAATCCACGGAAAGCCCAGCCCCCTTCCTAAAATTCATAGAAGAAGTTGTCAGGTCCCTCATCTATCAATAAAGACCCCCCCCCCCCCAGAAGACCTTCGCTCTGATGCTGTTAGCCAACTTCGTGAGCGCCACTTCCCCTTCAACATTCCACCATCTGAAGCAGGCCGAAGACGGCAAAAATTTTTTTTACGTGTGCAGTAAAAGAGGATTTCGAAAAGATACCAGCTACCATTGTCCCCAGTGTCCCTCCCAACCTGGCCTTTGCATTGGTGAATGCTTCAAACTTTATCATACATCCCTAAAATATTAGCCCATGTTTTTTACCATTTCCCCATTTTTATCATCTGTGCTGGCCATTTTCCACGCTTCCCCAAATAACCATGCCACTGCCTTCCACGTGAACTGACCCTGGCCTGTTTTTTGACTATGCCTCTGCCCACCATTTGGACTGCTTCCACGTGAACTGACCCTGGCCTGTTTTATCAACTACGCTACTGCCTACCGCTTGGACTGCTTGCACGTGAACTGACCCTGGCCTGTTTTATGGACTATGCCATTGCCTACCGCTTGGACTGATCTGTTGTCCTGGTACTGTAGTACACAGGGGTCTCACATATGTGAGGGGCTCCAGAATTGTTTTTCTGGATGGAGAAAACTATTTTTTTTTCGTTTTCTCCGGGTTTCGGAATTTCTGGATTAGGGTCTGGAGTCCGGAGGCTTCATAGAGATATGGGTAGGTCAAAGCCTCTACCTCTGTGCCCCTGTGCACAGGTCTTACCTGATTGCGGCCCTCAGCCTGCTGCTGACTTACTGCCATCATGCCTCTGCCTGCCGCATGAACGGACCACACCGCTACCTGGACTATGCAAATAATTAGCTGTAGCAAGAGGTAGTATGTTTATAAAAGGCTGGAGAGCGGTACAATAATGAGTGTCTGCAGGTAAATTTAATTTCCTTATCCTGGATCGAATCCATCCTAACAGCAGGGGAGGAGACTGGAATAAACTCCTCCTACAACGAGAGACCCGATGGATAGTGGACTTGAATGCTACTTCCTTCCCAGGCCTGAATACCCAACTTAGCTTTAGGCCTTTTTTAGAAGGTTTCCAATCAGGGGTATGTGAAAAAGACCTGTAGGTATCTTAACACCCTCAAATGGCTGGTTAACTCTGTCTAGCAAAAGATCTATTGCATAGACAAATGTGAGAATTCCCCTCACTATATACTATACATGTGTCACACAGCAATCTTTGAACCAACTTAGTAGAGACCCTTATTCCACCATGGTCTCTGCTGTATTGTTCTCTGATGTACTGATGAACCCTCTACTGCGTGGCCCACTGTGTTAGACCCAATAATCCCTTGAGACCATGTTTGGGAGGCCACTGCCGATATATGTGATATACTACACCTATGTGCATCAGGTTGGTTTATACTGGGGGAGTCTTGTGTCCTCTAGTTATGCCAACTACGACCTAACTAGTGTGTTCAGTGATTATGGCTATTTTATGCTCAGACTATAGCCTGGCACGTTTGCTCCTTGCCTCATATGCACGCTTTGAGAAATGCTATTTTATGCTCATGGGCTTCATTACAAATGGAAATATTGTAATCATATAAATTTGCCCAGGCTAACCATTATATGCAATCAATATTGCCTGTTAGCACCGCTGGTGCATCTATGTTGGCTTCATTGCTGGCATTCTATTCATATGTGCCTAGTTTTCTGTCTACAATTACCACGCATTAATGATGTAGTTTCTGTATACCTGTTGTTGTTTTTAACTTACCTGATTTTCGGTGGTGTTTGCAACTGAATAATTTTATAATTTTATATTTTCTCATATATATCAATAAAATTAAATTTTTAATTAGACCCCATTTTTCCTTGTTGCCTGAAAAGTCCTATCATTTATCTGGGGGATATTTGCTCCTTTAAATAATGAGTGTCTGCAGGTAACAGTGTACCAGGACCAATATTATGGCTGTGCTGGCTGTCTCTGCGTGGACAAATTCTATGGACTGTGCTGACAATATCCTTGTGCTGACTATAGACCATATTCCTGCCTGCTGCCTGAATAATTACTATTGCTTTTGCTAAGCACATCCCTACCTGGTGCTCTCCTCTGTGGATACTACTAAAAGCACAGGTAATGCTTTTTTTTTTTTTTTACCCTTTCCGCAACAGAATTTATTTTGGATTGTAATTCTTGGTATGTACATGCTATGTGTTAGAAATATGAAGGGCCTTCAAAAATTATAGGTTGCCAGGAAATTATATATGTCATTTATGCTCCTAGAATGCCTGATGGTGCTACTTGGATGTTGGGCCTCTGTATGTGGCCAGGCTGTGTAAAAGACTCACACATGTGGTATCGCCATACTCAGGAGGAGGAGCAGAATGTATTTTGGGGTGTAATTTTTGCTATGTATTTGCTATGTGTTGGAAATATCTGATAAATGGACAACTTTGTGTAAAAAAAATGCGGTTTCATTTTTTTTCCACATTTTCCAAAAACTAGCATGGAGCGCCCGTTCAGGTCCGCCGTCAAAACTGACAGGCGGACCTGAACAGTCCGACAGTGTGAAAGGGGCCTTAGTAAATCTACCCCGGGGTGTGGTAAACTTTACATCCAATAGCATGAGGCACAGGTACATTCAAACTTTTCAACAAATGTTATAAACAAAAACTGGGCACGCAGCCAACTTTGTCAGTGGGAAGGACACTTGAGGAAACTCTTATGTCCAATGTCAGTGTTCTAAACATAGTGTAGACAACCTGGCTGGTTCAAAACAAAATGCTGAGTCCAGTGTGCTTGTACTGAGTCTGGTTAAATCAGACCAGAATGGCCTTCTCTTTCACCCTGTGCCCCTAATAGACACAGGGTGACTTACACATAAGACCTGGGGAGCTGAACAATGAATTTCCCGACCTTTCTTAGTTAAGCTGGGTTCCACGGGCCCCCCCACCCAAAGTGACTCCCGTCACAGGGACTATATACAGAATGTTTTTTACTCTAATGCATAGAATGCATTAAGGTAAAAAAAACTTGTACCTTTAGAGCCACTTTAAGGAGGGGTATTTTTCTGTTTCTTTTAACAACTAGCCCTTTTCTGAACAGGTTACAGTCTAGTCATTGGTTTGCTGTAATTTACCTTTCTCCATATTTTTAACAAGTCTGACACTTGTGAAGCTGGACACAATGTATGGCCCTTATGCAGTTGTAAATGGATGCACAATCTGAACACTGAATAATCTTTGTTCCACTTCATGCTGATGTTGCACAAGTGTGCATATCTGTACATTAATCAGACACCCCTGGTACTACTGTTATTTGGGGGTTATATACAGTGTGTTAGGCATAAAGAGCTACGCTGATCAATAAACTTTCCCCCACAAGAGCCATCGATCATATTTTATTAATTTTAAGGGGGCAGTTTCTTCTGCCATACATAACCTTCTCATATGGTAAGATCTGATTAATGCGTAGCCTAGTTTGCAGTGCTGACAGAAGAGGAGCAGCAGCATGGACCTGGCTGTCAGTTTTTGTGGTCTCTGCTGCCATTCTTGCTCATGCTTACAGAGGGACCTAGTCGACAATTACTTAATTGAAGAGGGTTCTGCATTCGATCAAGCAGCAGACTCTATTCACAGGTGCACCAACTGTGAGGACAATGCACACAATGAAAATAAAAATGTGGGTTATTCCTGCGCTACCGGTGAGAAGAGATGCGCACGCAGACAGCTGCAAGCACCGAATGGGATCAAAGCCCATGGGTGGTAAAAGATGCACACAATGGCTTTGTGAGACTTTTGTGAAAGCCTATCTCCAAGTCAATTACACCAAGGATCATACTGCCCAATTCAAAGCTGTGGTTAATTGTTCAGTGTGTTAAGCCTGGTACACACTAGCAATTTTGGAGCAATTCAGGAGGAAACCAGGCACCACTCATCACCTGGCCAATACAATCCCTACATTGTAGCATGGTGATGGCAGCATCATGCTGTGGGGATGTTTTTCAGCAGCAGGAACTGGGAAACTAGTCAGGATCGAAGGAAAGATGAATGCAGCTATGTACAGAGACATCCCTGATGAAAACCTGCTCCAGAGCACTCTGGATCTCAGACTGGGGCGAAGGTTCATCTTCCAACAGGACAACCACCTAAGCACACAGCCAGGATAACAAAGGAGTGGTTACGGGACAACTCTGTGAATGTCCTTGAGTGGCCCAGCCAGAGCCCAGACTTGAATCTAATTGAACATCTCTGGAGAGATCTGAAAATGGCTGTGCACCAATGCTCCCCATCCAACCTGATGGAGCTTGAGAGGTCCTGCAAAGAAGAATGTGGGAAACTGCACAAAAATAGGTGTGCCAAGCTTGTAGCATCATACTCAAAAAGACTTGAGGCTGTAATTGGTGCCAAAGGTGCTTCAACAAAGTATTGAGCAAAGGCTGTGAATATTTATGTAAGTGATTTTTTTTTCTTTTTTTTATAAATTTGCATAGATTTCAAACAAACTTCTTTCACGTTGTCATTATGGGGCATTGTTTGTAGAATTTTGATGAAAATTATTTAATCCATTTTGGAACAAGGCTGTAACAAAATGTGGAAAAAGTGAAACGCTGCGAATACTTTCCGGATGCACTGTATGTGCAGCACGTTTAATTCTGCCCATCACTAAGGAGGAGCAGGATGTGTACTGCTGGGAGGAATGGAGAATTGCAGGGAGTGTAGTTTCAGTACAGACTAAGTCTGCTCTGTAGACTGGGGGAGGAACTACAGATCCAAAGGGGCACTGGAATTCTGGTGAGAGGAAGAGGAGAAGGCTTTTTCCCAGGCTGAGAGAGATGTGAGGAGGAAATTATGAGAGGCAAACTGCGCATCAGATTGCTTGTGGGCTGCTTATCACCACATATGGGACAGAGTGGGGCACAGTAGCAGACAGTCCCTAGTATCAGTGAATTCTGACATGGACTGAGCCCACTGCCTAATTTTGGAGAGAACACTGCGGATGTTGACTTTGTTATGCCACCTTTGGTGGACAGAGAAAGATCAGCTACCATCACAGCATTGGTTAGAGGCCACTGACCAACCTTCACTACACCTTAATAAAGAGGAACAGTGCTGCCAACGTGGGTCAAAGTGGAGACGCCTTCACCAGTGTTTGGAGGAACTTTATCCTGAGTGCTCCAACACCAGATCTTGGCCCCATTGTGCTGGCCAGTGTGGAGAGAGGGTTTAATATATATTGCCGGGCTGTTATTGTGGTATAACTCTCTTTAGATAGGATTGCCCCTAGTATAAGGTTTAGGAGTTACTCTCTGTTCCACTTGTTTGCTATCTACAGTATTTTTTCTTTGCCATTGCTTTACCTATAGTGCCTTAAAAAAAAGTATTCATACCCCTTGACATTTTCCACATTTTGTCATGTTACAACCAAAAATTTAAATGTATTTTATTGGGATTTCATGTGATAGACCAACACAAAGTTGCACATAATTGTGCAGTTGAAGGAAAATGATAAATGGTTTTCAAAAAGTTTAACACATAAATATGTGAAAAGCATGGCGTGCATTTGTATTGAGCCCCCAAGTCAATACTTTGTAGAACCACCTTTCGCTGCAATTACAGCTGCAAGTCTTTTTGGGGATGTCTCTGTCAGCTTTGCACATCTAGAGTGAGATTTATGCCCATTCATTTTTGCAAAATAGCGCAAGCTCTGTCAGATTGGATGGAGAGAGTCTGTGAGCAGCAAATTTCAAGTCTTGCCACAGCTTCTTAATTGGATTTAGATCTGGACTTTGACTGGGCCATTCTAACACATGAATATGATTTGCACTAAACCATTCCATTGTAGCTCTGGCTGTATGTTTAGGGTCGTAGCCCTGCTGGAAGGTGAACCTCAGCCCCAGTCTCAAGTCTTTTGTAGACTCTAACGCCGCGTACACACGACCGGACTTTACGGCATACCCGAGTCCGTCGGACAATTCGATCATGTGTGGGCTCCAGCGGACTTTTTTTCTCAAAAGTTTGACGGACCTAGAAATGAAACATGTTTCAAATCTGTCCGACGGACTCGAGTCCGGTCGAAAAGTCCGCTCGTCTGTATGCTAGTCCGACAGACAAAAACCGACGCTAGGGCAGCTATTGGCTACTGGCTATGAACTTCCTTGTTTTAGTCCGGTCGTACATCATCACGTATGAATCCGTCGGACTTTGGTTGATCATGTGTAGGCAAATCCGTTCATTCGGAAAGTCCTTCAAAAAGTCCGCAGGACAAAGTCTGCCGTAAAGTCCGCTCGTGTGTACGCGGCATAAGAGGTTTACTTCTAAGATTGCCCTGTGCTTGGCTCCATCCATCTTCCCATCAACTCTGACAAGCTTCCCTGTGCCTGTTGAAGAAAAGCATCCCCACAGCATGATGCCGCCACCACGTTTCACGGTAGGGATGGTGTGTTCAGGGTGATTTGCAGTGTTAGTTTTCTGCCACACATAGAGTTTTGCTTTTAGACCAAAAAGTTCAATTTTGGTCTCATCTAACCAGAGCACCTTCTTCCACTTGTTTAAGTTGTCCCTTCACATGGCTTCTCGGAAACTGCAAATGGGACTTCTTATGGCTTTCTTTCAACAATGGCTTTCTTTTTGCCACTCTTCCATAAAGGTCAGATTTGTGGAGTGCACAACTAATAGTTGTCCTGTGGACAGAATCTCCCACCTGAGCTGTGGATCTCTGTAGCTCCTCCAGAGTTACCACGGGCCTCTTGGCTGCTTCTCCAAATAATGCTCTCCTTGCCCAGCCTGTCAGTTTAGGTGGACGGCCATGTCTTGGTAGGTTTGCAGTTGTACTATACTCTTTCCTTTTTTAGATGGTGAATTGAACAGTGCTCCGTGAGATGTTCAAAGCTTGGGATATTTTTTTTAAAACCTAACCCTGCTTTAAGAACTTCTCCGCAGCTTTATCCCAGACCTGTCTGGTGTGTTACTTGGCTTGCATGATGCTGTTTGTCCACTAAGGTTCTCAAATTCATGAGGGCTGCATAGAACATCTGTATTTATACTGAGATTAAATTACACACAGGTGGACTATTTGTACTACTTAGGTGACTTCAAAGGCAATTGGTTTCACTAGATCTTAGTTAGGGGTATCAGAGTAAAGGGGGCTGAATGCAAATGCAAGTCACACTTTTCAGAATTTATTGGTAAAAATATTTTGAAAACCATTTATCATTTTCCTTCCACTTCACAATTATGTGCCACTTTGTGTTGGTCTATCACATAAAATCCCAATAAAATACATTACAATTTTTGGTTGTAACATGACAAAATGTTGACAATTTCATGGGGTATGAATACTTTTTCAAGGCACTCTATTTGTTGTGCATTTACTGCTGCTTCTATTTCTTTGGTTATTGAGGTGCTGTATCTATAATTTGCAATACATATTCCCCCCTACAGCTCAGGTGTGTCAGTGTGTTGTGCTTCTTGCAGAGTTATGGTCACCAGAACAGAGGGCCTCAGAAACAGCGGCTACTTGGGGGGTGAAAGTTACAAATGGCTTCCACAGAAATATGCTAGGGGGATGACAGAATCATCCATTTGATAGCAATGGCTTTATGTGCCATGAACAGTCATTCACTAACAAATATTCTAGTACAGTGTGTCTAAAGTTCTTCATCAAGTATAGTATACCAAACAGATTACCGGTGTGCAGGGAAAAGGTGGTTTTAGTAAATGACCTAGGAAGGCAACTACCTGTCTACAAATGTCGGCAATTACTGAACAATGCCATATAAGATGTACAAAATCTGCCTCAGGCCTGAAACGTCTTTGACAGAAGTAGACATGCGGTGAAAAATTAGATAAATAAGCCTGGTATACAATAAACAGTCGAATTAACCTATTATTAAATGCAGGTGATACTATCATGTGAGAAGAACACATACAGTTGTGCTCATAAGTTTACATACCCTGGCAGAATTTATGATTTCTTGGCCATTTTTCAGAGAATATGAATGATAACACAAAAACTTTTCTTTCACTCATGGTTAGTGTTTGGCTGAAGCCATTTATTATCAATCAACTGTGTTTACTCTTTTTAAATCATAATGGCAACAGAAACTACCCAAATGATCAAAATTTTACATACCCCAGTTCTTAATACCGTGTATTTGCCCCTTTAACATCAATGACAGTTTGAAGTCTTTTGTGGTATTTGTGGATGAGGCTCTTTATCTTCTCAGATGGTAAAGCTGCCCATTCATCTTGGCAGAAAGCCTTCAGTTCCTGTAAATTCTTGGGCTGTCTTGCATGAACTGCACATTTGAGATCTCCCCAGAGTGGCTCAATGATATTGAGATCAGGAGACTGAGATGGCCACTCCAGAACCTTCACTTTATTCTGCTGTAGCCAATGACATTTCAACTTGGCCTTGTGTTTTGGATCATTGTCATGTTGGAATGTCCAATTATGTCCCATGCGCAGCTTCCTGGCTGATGAATGCAAATGTTTCTCCAGTATTTTTTTTATAACATACTGCATTCATCTTGCCATCAATTGACCAAATTTCCTGTGCCTTTGTAGCTCACACATCCCCAAAACATCAGCGATCCACCTCCGTACCTTTCATCATAGGCCTTGACTCCTCTCCAAATGTAGTGTTTATGGTTGTGGCTGAAAAGCTCAATTTTGGTCTCATCACTCCAAATGACTTTGTGCTAGAAGGTTTGAGGCTTGTCTCTGTGCTGTTTGGGCGTATTATAAGCAGGATACTTTGTGGCATTTGCGTACGTTGCGGACGTTGAGGCTGGAGTATCTATACCAGACATTGCATCCTTAATAAGCTCCCTGTTCAGCCACTGCTCCTGTCGCACAGAAAGGTGCAGTGGCCAACCTCTTCAGTGATGCAAAGCTTGCCAACTGCTCTGACTCACAGTGCTGCTGGTCACTGCACCTTCCTGTGTGGCAGGCGCAGTAGTGGCACAAAGACTTTTACTCTGATATTGAGTCTGAACTTTTAACGGGCTCCACGTCACTGAGCTGACTTCCTGTTTGTATCTTACCACCACTTAAGGCAGCCATCTTTGTCGTTGGGGGAATGGTGTGGAAAAAAAATGCTGCCTTCAGCACACTCCTGAGGGAACATCTCATCCCAGCCTTCTGTGGATATAGTGGGGATAAGGATTTGCCATCAGCTTCTAACTGCAAGAGAAGACTTGCTCAGTTTAGTATGTAGTAGGAATAGAACGTAGAAGTTAAAGTGGTTGTAAATGCTTTAAGGCATTCCCTACAAAAATCCTTCCTGGTAAAAATCCATTTCCCCCAGCCCCTTAAATATTTACCAGGCTCCTTTTTCCATCCATCGCTGCTCTCTTTCTCTTCACAGGACACAGAGGCAGGAACGGGAGACATTGGCTCCCATTTCTGTCAATCAAATCCTGGTCGGAGGGAGTGCAGAGTGGGGCCAGGCCACACTGTGTGTCTGTCTATGGACACACATAGCCCAGCTCGGGAGCGAGCCCACACGTGCGTCCCCATATCAAGTGGCTTGCTATAGTGGTGTATGCAGAAAAGGCGTCTAGAGCTCCAGTGGGAACCCTGAAAGAGGTGGTCCATGGCCACTCTATGCAATACAATTGCACAGATCAGGTAAGTATGACATGTCTTTTACAATTACTTTAAGCATCTATTAATGAGTATTTAGATATAGTTTTTTTTTGTTTCTAAACGGAGTCTGCAAACCATGGCAGAGTTGTAAACATTTTACAAAGAAAACATAGTATGCTGAATACTATACAGTACATTCCCTTTAAGACAAAGGCCTATAGATAATGTCCTCTATTTTGGCACAAGTCAAACAGATGTTAAGTATTTGCTTCTGGTTTCCAATTATTGATAATTGTTGTCAAGCACAATGCTCTCAAGCCCTTCTTAAAGAGGTTTCATCTATTATACAGTTTAATTAAGAGCCGTATATCGTGGTTCTGCACTATGTTGTCACAATACATGAATTGGCAAAACATACTCAGAAAATGTTTTAGCATACATTTAATTTGACCGTTTACACCTCCCTTAATGAATAGAAGACATTGGGGATATTTTATTGCAGTTTACTTCTGCTCTTAGATAAAAATTACTCCTTGATTATGACTTAAGGTGGGAGCATGTTGATAAGTTATAACATTTTGTGTACAGAGCACCTCTGCAGTCTGTATATTATTTCCAGTTTTGCCTTCTTCCCATGTTTATGACAGCATTTAACATTTTGAACTATGGGATATTTTATTTGCAGTAATGGATGATAATGTACTTCCAACAAGGAAGCCATCCTCTCTGCATACATTACACTTACTTGCAATGAATTCAGAGACTTTAGGTGACTGGCGAGAGTTTATGGATTTATTGTGCAACAAACTGAATTAGTAAGTGCATGGATAGGGCTGAGGCTGGGTAATTACTTGTTGATGCAGGCTGATTTATGGAAATTGAATCCTAAAGTCACGTGATTCATATAAAAGAGGCATAAATAGACAAAATAATAAAAGGCTCACCTTTACCAGCCCAGAAAAACTATGAAGCTTGGATTACCTTACAATACAATAGAAAAGCTGCCATTGCCAACTTGTTTTTAGATCATACAGTTACAGTTGTGCTAGACAAGCCAACAGTGAAAAAAAACATGTGACAATGTTGCAGCACCACACGACTGAACACAAATATATACAGCGGGTAAAATAAGTATTGAACACGTCAACATTTTTCTAGGTAGATATATTTCTAAAGGTGCTATTGACATGACGTCGGTAACAACCCATGCAATCCATACATACAAAGAGACAAAAACAAATAAGGTTATTTGTAATAAAATGGAATGACACAGGGAAAAGTATTGAACATATGAAGAAAGGGAGATGAAAAAAGGCATGGAAAGCCAAGACACCAGCTGAAATGTATCAGTAATTAGAAAGCAATCCTGTCCCTTGTCAGTGCAAATTAATTTCAGTTGGTTCGGTCTCAACTGATGGTTTATAAAAAGGTGTCTCATTTACCAAGGTGTCACATATGAAAACTCTCATGATGGGTAAAAGCAAAGAGCTCTCTCAAGACCTTTGCAACCTTATTGTTGCAAAGCATACTGATGGCATTGTTTACAGAAGGATTTCTAAACTTCTGAATGTTCCAGTGAGCACTGTTGGGGCCATAATCCGGAAGTGGAAAGAGCATCATTTCACCATAAACCGGCCACGACCAGGTGCTCTCCTCAAAATATTTCTGACAGAGGAGTTAAAAGGATTATCAGAAGAGTTGTCCAAGAGCCAAGGACCACTTGTGCAGAGCTACAGAAAGACCTGGATATAGCAGGTACAATTATTTCAAAGAAAACAATAAGTAATGCACTCAGCCACCATTGCCTGTATGCACGCTCACCACACAAGACTCCATTTCTGAAGAAAAATCATGTTGAAGCTCGTTTCAAGTTTGCTGCACAACATTTAGACAAACCTGTGAACTACCGGGACAATATAGTCTGGTCAGATGAGACCAAAATTGAACTCTTTGCATGCCATAATACACACCATGTTTGGAGTTCAAATGGCACTGCACATCAAGTCAAAAACACCCCCATACCAACAGTGAAGTTTGGAGGTGGGAACATAATGGTGTGGGGCTGTTTTTCAGCATACAGTACTGGCAAACGTCATATCCTTGAAGGAAGGATGAAAGGAAAAATGTACTAATACATTTCTGTTAAAAATCTGCTGCCATCTACCAGGATGATGAAGATGAAACAAGGGTGGACATTTAAGCAAGACAATGATCCCAAACACAAAGCCAAGGAAACTCTCAATTGGTTTCAAAGAAAGAAAATAAAGCTGCTAGAATCCAATCACCTGACTTGAATCCAATTGAAAATCTATGGAAAGAACTAAAAGATCAGAGTTCATGAAAGAGGCCCACGGAACCTTCAAGATTTAAAGACCATTTGTGTGGAAGAATGGGCCACAATCACACCTGAGCAATGCATGCGACTAGCTTCTACATACACGAGGCGTCTTGAAACTTGAAACTGTCATTACCAATGAAGGATTAAGCATGTTCAATGCGTTTTCCCTGTGTCATTCCATTTTATTATACATAATTTAATTTCTGAACTTATTTGTTTTGGTGTTTTTGTATGTATAGATTGCATAGGTTGTTACCAACATATGGTGAAAATTTCATGCCAATAGCACCTTTAGAAATACATTTACCTAGAAAAATGGTGACGTGTTCAATACTAGTTTTACCCGCTAAATGCGAGACTAAATTTTATATCTGCAGTGTAAAATCAGTATACTCAAAGTTCATCTCCATGTGTAAAATATATAAATGACTTTCACCAGTCCATCCGAAGGTATGTGAATAAATAAATAACTTCCACCAATTTACCCGACCAGGAAATCCTTCAGATTGTGATCATCATCCACCAAGATTGCACACTCATCAAAAATAATTGCTGCAAAATGATAAGCAGCATAAACAGCCTTATGACTGTAAAAATGACTCCCCTTCTGCTATCAGCTCCAACCTTTGACAAGCACCACTTTATGCAGCACTCCTCCACTGGGGGCAGTAGTATCCAAAGTTGCTGCATAGTCAAAGCTCACAAACCGAAGGAAGACAAAAGTGTAGTATTTTAGTAAATTAAACTCTCCAAACATTAAAAGCAAATCTCAATGGGAAAAAAAACTAGTTGGAACTCACCTCAAAAGTCGCAGCTCAGAGCTCCGTGCAGTGGCGTGACGTCAGCACATAAGCTTTGCCACCGCATGGAACTCGGCGCAGCGGTTTTATTATTTCTTTATTCAGTCACATACTTTTGGATGGACTGGTGGAAGTCCTTTATATATTTTTATTTCTTCACATGGAGATGAATTTTACGTATATTGATTTTACACTGCACACATATAATTTTAAATGTATGCTTACATATATATTTGTATTTATTAGTTTGACGCTGCAACATAAAGGGGGTTAATTACTAAAGGCAAATCCACTTTGCACTACAAGTGCACTTGGAAGTGCAGTCGCTGTAGACATGAGGGCAATGTGCAAGGACAATAAAAAACAGCATTTTTGCTTTCAAGTGAGTGGATCATAGAAATCAGCAGAGCTTCCCCTCATTTCAGATCTTCCCCTTAGATCTACAGTGACTGCACTTCCAAGTTTGTAAATAAACCCCATTGTGTATCTATATTTGAAGGTTTTTTTTTTTTTATATTGACCTTTTTTGCCAGCAGCCAGTTACTTTGGCTTATCTAGTGCTGACTTTTTTCTGTTCTTTGGTTTGCTACATTGACAGGCAAACTCTGCACACCAGGCTGTGAGAACATAGAAAACTAGAAGCCTGCACTGTTGCACGATAGGGCAGGCATCTCCATTTTCCAGTAAAAAAACTCCTGGATTGATAATAGACTCATCCTAAAGTGTTCGGATTTCCATACAACACTGAAAATAGGCAGATATGTAGTTTGAAATAATATTTAATAGTTGTTACTGTATACTCTCCTCCATAGCCATGATCGTAGACTGTACTACATGAACAAAAGAAAATCTTATATAAAAAAATCTGTACAATAATGGGAACAAAAGCAAAGCATTTTTTTATATTCACAACTGTGTTCATACCCATCATGATATACATTTTACAGAAGCCTGTATAGTCCACGTTTTCTAAAGGTGATTGTTGATTTGAATAGAAAGAACAAATAAAATACCATGAATGACATTTTTGATGGTAATTAACCAGTGAAGCAGGTAGTGAAAGAAACACAGTGGAAACAGTTAAAATTCATTTACTATGATGTAAAACAACAGGGTGCAATGCATCTTTTGCATCCCTTCGTTCTGCTGTGTGCAGATTACTTTTTTTCACCTCTACATGATCCTGACCCTGTTTAGGCCAATAGGCAACCAATCTGCTTGTTGAATAAACTTATTGCCAGCTTGTGGATGTTTTCAGTCCAAACAGCATTAAGCCAAATCTTTATCTTTGGTTATTATCTGCAGACTGGCCTCAATATTTAAATAGTGTTTTTTTTCTTCTTTTTTTGAAGTACAAACTGCAATTTTCATGATATGATGGCCTATGGCAGATTTTTATGTTGACTTTCCACATAATAAAGTCAGGATTCCTGAAGCATCTCCATTAGATGGGGAATTCTGTTTAGGCACCTATTTCCAGTCCCTGGCAGGGGGTTCCTTGTCTTGAATTAAAACCCAGACTCAGCTTAGCTCAAAGCCAGCAGCACATTCTATGGCGTAAAGCAGTTTGCTCCTCATTAGATTCTCATCATAAAATTCCGGCAGTTTCAGGAGGTTCATGCAAGTGCTTGCAGTGGGAAGTCGCTCCAGATCAGATCCTCCATTATGGATGCAGAAAGCAGGATACAATTCCTTCAAGAAAGAGTATTAACAACATTAAGAATGTAGGGACGACATACAATTACTCAACAAAGTGTGACAATATTTAACAGAGTATCAGAATTCTGTATTTGGAATGAGTCCATCTGAACATTACAAACCAACCTTCTTAGGTTTTGGAGAGCTTTAAAGGAGAGCAGCTTGTGCAGTGTGCGGGTGTTCATAATAAAATTATGGCCTCATATGTGTTTGAAGGCAACCAGAGGAAATACGTATACTGAACAGATAGAAGAGCTACAGTGGGGAAAATATTTATTTCATCCTCTGCAGATTTTGTAAGTTTGCCCACTTACAAAGAAATGAAGGGTCTATATATTTTATCATAGGTGTATTTTAAACGGTTCAATACAGGGCATTTTCACCCCCTTCCTTCCCAGACCAATTTTTAGTTTTCAGCACTGTCGCACTTTAAACACAATTGCGCGGTCGTGCGACATTGTACCCAAACAAAATTGACGTCTTTTTTTCCCCACAAATAGAGCTTTCTTTTGGTGGTATTTGATCACCTCTGCGGTTTTTATTTTTTGCGCTATAAACAAAAGAAAAGAAGAGCGACAATTTTGAAAAAAACTATTATTTTTTACTTTTTGCTATAATAAATATCCCAATTTAAAAAAAAAAAAAATTTTTTCCTCAGTTTCGGCTGATACGTATTCTTCTACATATTTTTGGTAAAAAAAAAAAAATCGCAATAAGCGTATATTGATTGGTTTGTGCAAAAGTTATAGCATCTACAAAATACGGGATAGATTTATGGCATTTAAAAAAAAAAAAAAAATATTTATTTATTTTTTTTACTAGTAATAGCGACGATCGCAATTTTTTTTTCATGACTGCGACATTATGGCGGACACATCAGACACTTTTGACACATTTTTGGGACCATTCACATTTATACAGCGATCCGTGCTATAAAATTGCATTGATTACTGTATAAATGTGACAGGCAGTGAAGGTATTAACCTCTAGGGGGACACAAGGGGTTAAATATGTTTCCTAGGGAATGATTCTAACTGTAGGGGGCGGGGACATACAAGGGGAGGAGACCGATCAGTGTTCCTCTATACTGGGAACACAGATCGGTCTCCTCTCAACTGACAGGACGTGGATCTGTGTGTTTACACACACAGATCCACGGTCCGGCCCGGTTAACGGGCAATCGCGTCATATGACGTCCACCCAGGATGGGAGATCCCATCTGTGGACGTCATATTACAATATGCGGGTAGTGAAGTGGTTACATGATAGAGACAGAATACTAACCAAAAATTCAGCAAAAACACACGATACAAATGTTATAAATGGAGTTGAAGTTCAGTGAGTAAAATAAGTATTTGATCCCCTACCAACCAACAATAATTCTGGCTCCCACAGACTGGCTACAGTATGTGCTCATGTGGTACACAGATTAGTCCTGTCAATTTAAGAAGGTGCTTCTAAAGCCAATTTGTTATGTGTATAAAAGACACCTGTCAACAGAATCTCTTTCTTCCATTCAAACCTCACGATCATGGGCAAGACCAAAGAGCTGTCAAAGTACATCAGGGACAAGATTGTAGTCCTACACAAGGCTGAAATGGGCTACAAGACCATCAGCAAGAAGCTTGATGAGAAGGAGACAACAGTTGGAGCGATTATTCACAAATGGAAGAAATACAAAATAACCATCAATCGCCCTCGGTCTAAAAGCTCCATGCAAGATTTTGCCTCAGGAGGTAAGGATGATCATGAAAAAAGTGAGGGATTACAGAAGGAGCTTGTGAATGATCTCAAGGCAGTTGGGACCACAGTCACCAAACAAACCATTGGTAACACAATACTCCGCCATGGATTGAAATCCTGCAGCACCTGCAAGGTCCCCCTCCTCCAGAAGCCACATATACAGGCCCGCATGAAGTTTGCCAATGAACAACTAAATGATTCAGAGAAGGATTGGAAGAAAGAGCAGTGGTCAGATGAGGCCAAAATTTAGCTCTTTGGCATGAAATCGACTTGCCGTGTTTGGAGGAAGAAAAATGCTGACTATGACCCTAAAAAGACCATCCCTACAGTCAAGCACGGATGTGGAAACATGATGCTTTGAGGCTGTTTCTCTGCTAAAGGTGCAGGCCGACTTTGCCGCCTTGAGGGGACAATGGACGGGGCCATGTATTGTAAAATCTTGGATGAGAACCTTCTTCCCTCAGCCAGAACACTGAAAAGTGGTCGTGGATGGGTCTTTCAGCATGACAATGACCCAAAACATACCGCCAAGGCAACAAAGGAGTGGCTCAAGATGTAGCACATTAAGGTCATGGCGTGGCCTAGCCAATCTCCAGACCTTAACCCTATAGAAAATTTATGGAGGGAGCTAAAACTTATGCTGCGTACACACGGTCGGACTTTTCACCTGCAAAAGTCCGACGGACGCCGCCGGACCAAGTCCGGCGGACAATCCGACCGTGTGTGGTCTCCATCGGACTTCCGACGGACCGTTTCGGGCGGAAATCCGACGTACTTTAGATTTGAAGCCTGCTTCAAATCTTTACGTCGTACCTCCGCCGGACTCAGTTCCTGACGGAAAGCCCGTTCGTCTGTATGCTAGTCCGAAGGACCAGATACGACGGAGGAGCAGGTTACTGCATCTCGCGCTCGCTGCAATAGGAAAAACTAATTTTCCCATTGCGGCGAGCGCGGGGGGCATCCCAGGCCCTTAGATCTGGTATGGAACTTTAAGGGGAACCCCCTACGCCGAAAAACCGGCGTGGGGGTCCCCCCAAAATCCATACCAGACCCCAATCCGAGCACGCAGCCCGGCCGGTCAGGAAAGGGGGTGGGGACGAACGAGCGCGCCCCCCCCCCTCCTGAACCGTACCAGGCCGCATGCCCTCAACATGGGGGGGTGCTTTGGGGGAGGGGGCGCCTTGCGGTGCCCCCCCACCACAAAGCACCTTGTCCCCATGTTGATGAGGACAAGGGCCTCTTCCCGACAACCCTGGCCGTTGGTTGTCGGGGTCTGCGGGCGGGGGGCTTATCGGAATCCGGGAGCCCCCTATAATAAGAGGGCCCCCAGATCCCGGCCCCCCCACCCTATGTGAATGAGTATGGGGTACATGGTACCCCTACCCATTCACCTAGGTAAAAAGTGTCAATAATAAAACACAACACAGGTTTTTAAAATAATTTATTAAACAGCTCCGGGGGGGGGTCTTCTTCCGTCTTCGGGGGTCCCTCTGGTTCATCTTCTCCCGGCGTCCGGTTGGTTCTTCTCCGCTCTCCGGCCTCTTCTCCCGGTGTCCCAGGTCTTCGGCCGGCCCCTCCGCTGTCTTCAGGTAGCTCTATTGCCAGCGGAGGTCCGGACTTCTTGGCTTCTTGTGTTCTCTTCTCTTCTCTTCCCCCAGATGTTGACACGACGCTCTCTCCGGCTGGACTGGTCTCTGAGGGCTGCGTTGTGACTTATATAGGCGGAGACCCCGCCCCCATATGATGTCACAGTCCCTGGGCATGCTGGGACTGTGACGTTTTAGGGGGCGTGGTCGACCACGCCCCCTAAAACGTCACAGTCCCAGCATGCCCAGGGACTGTGACATCATATGGGGGCGGGGTCTCCGCCTATATAAGTCACAACGCAGCCCTCAGAGACCAGTCCAGCCGGAGAGAGCGTCGTGTCAACATCTGGGGGAAGAGAAGAGAACACAAGAAGCCAAGAAGCCAAGAAGCCCGGACCTCCGCTGGCAATAGAGCTACCTGAAGACAGCGGAGGGGCCGGCCGAAGACCTGGGACACCGGGAGAAGAGGCCGGAGAGCGGAGAAGAACCAACCGGAAGCCAGGAGAAGATGAACCAGAGGGACCCCCGAAGACGGAAGAAGACCCCCCCCCCGGAGCTGTTTAATAAATTATTTTAAAAACCTGTGTTGTGTTTTATTATTGACACTTTTTACCTAGGTGAATGGGTAGGGGTACCATGTACCCCATACTCATTCACATAGGGTGGGGGGGCCGGGATCTGGGGGCCCTCTTATTATAGGGGGCTCCCGGATTCCGATAAGCCCCCCGCCCGCAAACCCCGACAACCAACGGCCAGGGTTGTCGGGAAGAGGCCCTTGTCCTCATCAACATGGGGACAAGGTGCTTTGTGGTGGGGGGGCACCGCAAGGCGCCCCCTCCCCCAAAGCACCCCCCCGTGTTGAGGGCATGTGGCCTGGTACGGTTCAGGAGGGGGGGGGGCGCGCTCGTTCGTCCCCACCCCCTTTCCTGACCGGCCGGGCTGCGTGCTCGGATCGGGGTCTGGTATGGATTTTGGGGGGACCCCCACGCCGGTTTTTCGGCGTAGGGGGTTCCCCTTAAAGTTCCATACCAGACCTAAGGGCCTGCGACGGGGCTCGCAAGGTTTCAATCTCGCCAAAAAAAGCGGCGAGATTGAATTCCTTTTCTAGTCCCGTCGTACCCAAGTCACGTTCAAAATGAACGGACTTGTCCGTGTGTGGGAAAGTCCGTTCATTCTGAAAGTCCGGCGGAAGTCCGTCGGGAAGACCGGATTCCGGAAAGTCCGGCCGTGTGTAGGCAAGTCCGGCCGTTCAGAAAGTCCGGCGGTAGTCCGCCGGAAGTCTGGCGGCAAGTACGTTGGACCTAGCTTTCTAGAAAGTCCGACCGTGTGTATGCGGCATTAGAGTTGCCAAGCGACAGCAAAGAAACCTTAACCATTTAGAGAAGATCTGTAAAGAAGAGTGGACCAAAATCCCACGTGAGATGTGTGCAAACCTGGTGACCAACTACAAGAAACGTCTTACCTCTGTGCCTGCCAACAAGGGTTTCTCCACCAAGTACCAAGTCATGTTTTGCTTGGGGATCAAATACTTATTTTACTCAATGAACTGCAACTCAATTTATAACATTTGTATATTTGTACATTTGTGTTTTTTTTTTCTGGAATTTTGGTTGATATTCTGTCTCTATTATTTAAAATACACCTATGATAAAAATTATAGACCCTTCATTTCTTTGTAAGTGGGCAAACTTACAAAATCAAATACTTAATTTTTTCCACTGTATATTCTGTAACTTGCTGGTAGTCTACCTGTTTATTAATAAGGAAAAGGCCTCTTGATAAGGACAGAGAAAACATCATCAGAAGCACAAGTGCGTAAAGCTTTATCTGATGTATGGTTAGGATTACTCTGACACTGTAACGCCTAGTAAACACGATCAGAAAATTGGATGAAAATAACCGCTTTCAGAGCGATCGTCCAGTAATCTGATCATTTGTACACCAGTTCTTGAGAGACAATCACTACAGTTTATGCAAAAGTGTCCAAAGGGACAAACACGAAAATTTTCTCGTACAACACCAGAACTAATGATTTTCGTTGAATCAGTACTGTATTCATCCGAAAAAAATCTTAAGACCAAGACCATGCGTGTTCGGAAACAAAAGAATACATTACAATACAATATATCACTTCCAAAGTCGTATTCTGTCGTACGAGGATTTTCATAGCTTTAGTAACCTATTGGTTTTCGATATAAGACTAGCATGCAGAAAAAAAAAAAACAAACAAAAAAAAAACGGACGATCATTTGTCCAATATTCTCATTGTGTGTACGAGGCTCAAGAAATCTGGGGCAGTTAGAGGATTTTCAAGTAGAGCAGTGTAAAGCCTAGATGAACTGTCTCGACAGTTAAAAAAAAAAAACAGGAGTTGAGGCTCCACTCAGAGAAGATGTGTAATGTGAAGTTTACCTGCTCCGCCTCCTATCCAGCCCCGCAATTCAGAAGTGCGTGCATAGCCTTAGCACCCTTTCCCTGGGATCTTTTATATGAGTAAAAAGTATTCCAGCACACCCCAAAAATCTGCCTCATAGTTTATTAAAGCCCCATATTGCACACAAAGAAACAATCACTTATGAATTTCAGCCTTGGTGGTCTTAGCAAGTTACCAACTGCCTTAAGCTGCCTTGCAAAGGAGGCTTTCCTAATAAGAGAGGCATTTTGGATTTTTAGATTTTATTCTAGAGTTTTTCAAGGATTATTTTTGCAGGTGGGATGAAAGTCTACACATTACATAGAGAATGTTTCTCCGCTACAACCAATTCCAAAAAAGTCATCCCCTCTTTTAACAACACTCTGTAAATGTCTGGGAACTGAGGAGACCAGTTGCTGGAGTTTTGTAAGAAGAATGTTGTACGATTTATGCCTGATACAGGATTCTAACTGCTCATATTTTTCTTTACAGGGTGTGCCAAATATTTTCAGTTGGTGAAAGGTTTGGACTGAAAGCAGGCCAGTTAAAGCAGCCAGACTCTTCTACTACAACAAAGCCATGCTGTTGTCATAGATGCAGTATGCAGTTTAGCATTGTCCTGCTGAAATATGCAAGGCCTTTCCTGAAAAAGACATCTGGATGGGAGCATATGCTGCTCTAGACTTGGGTATATCTTTCAGCATTGATGGCACCTTACCAGATGTGGAAGCTACCCATTCCATAATGCACCCCCTTACTATTAGGCTACTTTCACACTGGGGCGGGGGGCGTCAGCGGTAAAGCTGTTATAGCGCCGCTTTTCGGCCGCTAGCGGTACACTTTTAACCCCCGCTAGCGGCTGAATAAATGGTTAAAAGTGCCCGCAAAGCGACGCTGCCGAAGCACTTTGCAGGCGCTTCGGCAGCGCTGCCCATTGGTTTCAATGGCAGGGGAGGTGAAGGAGTGGTGTATACATTGCTCCCGCACCGCCCCAAAGATGCTGCTTGCAGGACTTTTTTCCCTGTCTTGCAAGCGCACCGACCCAGTGTGAAAGCACTTGGGCTTTCACACTGGGGTGGCTTCAGAGGCGCTTTTCAGGCACTATTTGTAGCGCAAAAATGCCTGAAAAGTGCCCCAGTGTGAAAGGGGTCTTAGAGATGCAGGCCTTTGAACTGAACTCTAAAAACAAGCTGGAAAGTCCCTCTCCTCTTTAGTCTGGAGGACACGGCGCCCATAGTTGCCAAGAAAAATTGTCAAATTTTGTTGCACTGTCCCAACTTTTTGAGATGTGTTGCTGAAATCAATCTTAAAATTACCTTATTTTTTTTCTTAAAATAGTACACTTTCTCAGTTTAAACATGTAAAAAATGGGTTTATGAGATTTTCAAATCACTGCATTCTGCTTTTATGTAGGTTTTACACAGCATCCCAACTTTTTTGGAATTGGGTTTGTATATGCGGTCTTCAATGTTGTTACCACCATAGGTTTAACTTGTCAGCAATAATGTATTTTGATACTTTTTTTTTTGCGATGTGCTTTCTATGGTTTTAAATTTGTTTGTACACTCCTGTTTGAGAGATGATACACCTTTCATCGCTGTGTTAATGTAATGTATTTTAACCTGCTCTAGGGCAGTTGGCAACCAGCTTTGACTAAAGCCACCTAGGATGAAATGTGTAAGCAAATAATAGTTTATGAGTATTATGGAGCTTCAACAAACAATATTATGGAAGATTTGTGGAGTGCTGGCATAGTTAGGTCCTCCAATGAGAGGGTTATGTGGGTGGAGGCCCTAGGATGGGCTGCAGCTATGTTAGCTGCTTCTGATAGAGAAGATCCTCTGTCAACCTCAAAACCCTTTAGAATGATTGTATTATTGTAATTAAGCATAAGAATGTTTTCATCCTTCAGTAAGAGCTTGCCCTTTTAGGTCATGTAAATTCTGGGCTGGTCCGTTTAGTTGCTGCCCCATCCATCCAAACTGACACCATCCGATAGCAGAACATTAAACATCACACAGTTTTACATTTAGATCTGAGCAGAGTATAAAATCTTTAACTGCACTTTATACAAAACCACAGCTACATTATTTCTATATTTTAGAATAATTTTCAATTACTGGCAACTAAATCTCCCCATGATTAAACATTACTTAGTCTAATCATTCTTTCCATCTTTAAGCGGGAGAAAAGGTCTTTGCACAGTCATTAATGGTAAAGTCGGGATATTTTTGAAGGCGAGTATTTAAATGCATCTCACTGCCAAATTGCTGCATTTTAGGGCTATCTCTACATAGGTTATTGCATTTTTTCCACTTTAATGGTTTAGTAATGTAACAGATGGAAATGCTACCGTAAAACCAGGGCCTCGCCAATGTAAAAACTGCATAATGAAAGCTATTATAACCAGAGAAGACATCAGTTCACCAGTGGAGAGAAGCCATTTATTACTCTGACCCGACTGGAACTTCTCTATCCTACCCACTCTAATACAAATGGAGAGATTTTTTTTCCTCCACAGCAACTTAATTTATTAAAAAAGTTATTAAGCTTTAATTAGTTTGGGAAAATGCTATCTTGTAACATTTAATCTGGCTCCAAATGGGCTCTTAATTTGTTAATGGTCTAACCTTGTGATACCAAGAGTCTACAAACATTAAATAATGTCTGGAATTTGTCAGGCTCGCAACATTATAAAGCAGGGACTATCGCCAACTTTTTTAGGGTAATATTTAAAATTCTTCTTATACAAGCAATACAGTACACAATACTGTGCGATTCAGCCCTGCATCCAGGCAAGCTTTATTTAGCTATCTAGAATGGCTGGTTTTGAGATGGATACACTTTCTACTTGTATGTTTTTATACAACTTTAGGGGGCATATGACCAAGTAAATAATACAGTATTACTAAGCCCTGCACCCCCTGTCATATCTCCATAAGTATAAATAGAGAATTCACTTGGTTGAAGATAGTTGTGACTTTCAACTTGGGTGTGTTGGCTGGGAAAATAATGGAAAATAACAGAAAAAATTCCAATCGCATAGCCTGGATCCACCACTTAAACTGTAAAAAATAACATAGGCCTGTAGGGGTGGAAGGGACCCCACAGGGCCAACCACCTGGGGAGTACCTGCAACCCTGTGGTCAAGAATCAGAAGAACTATGTCTGTCAATGTACGTAAGAGAAATCCATTTTAAGTACAGTTGCCCATTAATGCTGTTGTGAACATACTATGCTATAGACACTTTCTAATATAGTTATAATTATACAGATACCATAACTACTTTAGCTTAGTGTCAAAAGTTATGTTTTCTTTTACAAGGTTTTTCTACAAAGTCCTGTCCTAAGACGATGCATCTGTTTTCCGATAGTGGGAAGTGAGGTTACAGGACACTGTGCAGACACAAAGTTTGCCTGCATTCCATAATCTGTTTAGCCTGAGTCAAGATGCAGGCTGCGCTTCAGCAGGGGGCAGGTTCAAGAGGTAGGCTGTGAATGAGAGAGGCTGTGGACCAGAGGCAGGTTGTGATTGGTTGGGGGGTGTGTCAGAGGTGTGTCTGCACCTCTGAATGGCTAGTCAAAAGATGCAAACTGACAATGCTAACAAGCTTCTGTGCTTTACATGGTCAGTTTAGAATAAGGAAGAAAGGTGGCTCGCAGGTTAAACCAGATACTTTAGATGAAAAACGAATATGAAAATCATAGACACTATGATTTTTTTTTTTCCACATACACATAGAATCTTTTCTTTAGGGCAACATAAACTTTAATAAGGAGCTCCACCCAAAAAGGGGAAGTTCTGCTTTAAGCACTCTTCCCCCCTCCCCTGCCACATTTGGCATGTCATTTTTTTGGGCGGGGAACGGGTACCTAGTTTTAACAGGTACCCGCTCTCACTTCTTAGGTGATCCTCCCTTAGTTCTCCTCTCCTCCTCCCTGCAGTCTTCTGGGACAAGTCACAGGTCCCAGAAGACTGCAGCATCATTTAGCACGAGCATAGCGACTTGTGCACGCCGCAGTTGAAATCCCCCCACCGGGGGAAGACGAGAAGGAGAGAAGCGACGGTTTGGGTGACCACATCGCTGGATCCTGGGACAGGTGAGTGTGTGCTTAGTAAAAGTCAGCAGCTACACTTTTTGAAGCTGCTAACTTTTACTAAACTTAGAAACAACTCAAGCTCCTCTTTAACTAGATCTTACCCAAATAAGCCCAAAGATGTGTGTTAATAGCTGCGTTTTCAGCCCATGTTCTGCCCCTTTGCAGCTGCTAGACTGCAATGGACAGGTTTAAGTCTGCTGACAGACCATGGAGATATTCAGAACAGAAACAAATACTTGATGGTTCCACATCACCTGTGCAATGAATGGAATACCCAAAAATATTAATATATTGTTATGTGGCTTCCCAATGCACAACATGTGTTGTGTCAATGGGCAAATGCATAGGGGTACAGTTCTAAATGTCCTGGGGCTGGAATGGTATTTTGTTTACTTTAACTACAGTCATTAGATATAAAAGGCAGTAATGCAAAGGGGTAATGTGCCAACTATACTACAGAGCACTGGTCAGAGAGCTTCAGTATCTGTGACAGTGGTCTGTTGTATTGCTTTTGGCACTAGCACTATAGCAGTTTTGTTTTGGGATCTTAAATAAGGGTGAATGTGTGTCAAACATCTTCTCTACTAAAATAGCCCATCATATATAATACAATAAATAAATGTTATCCCTATAACACCACTGTCCTAGATGTAAAGAGGAAAGGATCGCCGCTACTCCCGATCAGCCCGGTTGAATAAACGAGAAGTCTCAGTGGTCTGTTATATTGCAAAGTAGAGGTGAAAGATTATACCTGTGCTCTAGAACATGGGGGGGGGGGGCAGGCTTGTCCTAATACCAATCCAGGTGGTTAGTAAATAGAAAGAGGAAAGGATCGCCGCTACTCCCAACCAGCCCAGGTTAATAAAATGATAAAGAGTGACCTTAGCCTACATATCTCTACCAAACCACAAACAATAATGCATTTCACCCACTGGGGCTTAATCATATGGCCCTATAGTTAAGCCTCGGTGAGCGGGGCAAAAAGCATCAGGGTGTGGGGTTTGGTGGAGACATGTAGACCGAGGCCGCTCTTTATCGTTTCATTCGGTAGCAGCAATTCTTCCCTCTTTACATTTACTAACCCCCCAGATTGGTATTAGGACAAGCCTGCCCCCCCCATGTTCTGGGACACAGGTATATGCGTTCACCTCTACTTTGAGTGGTGCCAGAAGCAATGTAACAGACCACTGAGACTGATTGTTTATTCACCCGGGCTGGTCGGGAGTCCTGGCGATCCTTTCCTCTTTAGATCTAGGACAGTGGTATTATAGGGATAACATTTATTTATTGCATTATATATGATGGGCTATTTTAGTAGGGAAGATGTTTGCTACACATTCACCTTTATTTAAAATCCCAAAACAAAATGACTAATTTAATAAATACAGTAAGCAGTGGCGGCCCGTCCATACGGGGCCCCGTCCCCCTAATTCATGCGATTGGATTCTAATCTACATGCAGGGCGCCGGATGCATAGATTTCAACTGGGGGGGTTGGATGTTTGTAGCATGTGATTAGAGCCTGAGCCTCTAATTGGCTTAAAAAAAAGGTTGGCGCACTCTGAGCCCACCCAGTTAGCGAATTAACATTCTCCTCCCGGCCAATCAGGAAGCAGGTCCTGAGACCCGATTGGCCAGGGAGTCTTAGGACTCCCTGGCCAATCGGGTCTCAGGACACACTTCCTGTTCAGATAGGGAGGAGAGGCAATGACCCGGCTCTTCCTTACCCCTGCCTCTTAAGTTAAGGTCAGTCTCCCACGGGGGGGTAGCGGGGGTTCACTTACATACAGGGGGGGGGGGCTGTGGCAATCGCCTCCCTACCATCCATCGTTCTTCTCCAGTGACGGGGGCGGGGTAGGGGGTTTGGGGTGCCTTTGGCGTTTGCCGACTTCCCATCCGTTTGTCAGCCGCCACTGACAGGACGTATAATAAAATATATATCTGTTCTTTACAAATGTAGTCTTTAGAGCCTTGCAAGAAAATGGGAAATGATCTACAGGGATTTACTTCTCATGCCGCACAAACCTCTGCTGCCTGTTATGGGGTAAGGGGCATCCTCCTCTGAAATACAGTGGGCCAACATCTATTCCTGGTAGACAGCAGCAGCAGCGCCAACAGTGACAGCAGGAATTTGAATGAGAAACCGCTCAGCAATGGATCTACGAGCTGGTACAGCGAAGGGAAGTACTACTTACCGTCGTAACACATCACCTAAACTAAAGTATGTAATTTTGCGTAAATGTAACAAAAAAGATGTAAAATGTTTTCTTTGGGAAAGCATTATAGAAATATATCTGTCACTATAATTACTGCGGTCCAGTGACAGATGTCTACAATGAAAAAAGGCCACTCCTTGGTGGAATATTTGTGAACAGGTACAATGCATATTGGAAAATAATGACTATTTTACATGCCAACAATTCACATTAAAATGTTCCTTGTGTAAACTGCAGCATGTATTCATACTAAAGATAAATTGTAAACCTTTGCATGGCTGTTCCATATTGTGACCTTGGTTTGGCCTGGCTTTCATTGATAGGGGTGTGAGGTTATTCATTGATAACTTTTTGACATCAGTCAGAACTCATTTCAAACTATTTTGACAAATACAAGCTCCATTATGTATCAGGACAAAACAAATATTCTCACGTCACTATTCATCCAGTGTATATAGAGGTCCACCTCCTCCTCACCCCTTATTGAAATAACAGTCTAATGATTCACTAATTGTCCGCTAGTGAGCGCTTTCATGTTCATTCTCAATACTTCCTCTAGATCTTAGGTGTATTTGTTTTGGTCTATTTATATTTGTTTATCTGGGGTGAATGCCAAGTTCTCTGGTGGTAATACAACTATGCCTCAAATTGCCTTTTAATGTAAAAGGTCATGAACTAGTAGAAACCCTGGTGCCCTTGTGCCTTTTACAACAAAAAGATTATTTTGTGTAAGTACACACACCTGTGCATGATTTAAAGCAAATGTTTAAGGTAAATCATTTTCCTGAAATATACCATTCAGAATTTTCTTAGATTTTATTTTACTGGGTTTTACTGGGTTTACACTTGATTTTCCCTAATCCAGCCAAAAGTAGCCATTCGCCCACAACCAAATATTTTCCACGTAAGGGCTCTTTCACACTGGCAGACTCCGCCAACGAATCCGCCTGCTCAGATGGACGACAGGTCCGTGTCTGCTCCGCTTCTGCACAGCGGACACAGACACAGCACGCTTTCCTCTATGGGCAGTCAGATGTAAATGGACCACCTCTGTCCATTTACATCCGACTGTCAGATATCTGATCAGCCAGGCAATTTAATACCGGGCACATTTACCCCCTTCCTGCCCAGGCCAATTTTCAGCTTTCAGTGCTGTCGCATTTTGAATAACAATTGCGCAGTCGTAGAGCACAAATCATTTTAACATCTTTTTTTTTAGACTGATGGAGCTTTCTTTTGTTGGTATTTAATCACCACTGGTTTTTTTTATTTTTTGCTGAACAAATAAAAAAAAAAAAAAAGAATTTTTTTTTTTTTAAAGTTTTTCTTTTATAAAATTTTGCAAATAAGTCGTTTTTTCTTCTTCACTGCTGTTGGGCACTGGTGAGGCTGCACTAATAAGCTGCACTAATGAGGAGGCACTGATGGGCACTGGTGAGGCTGCACTGATGAGGAGGGCACTGATGAAGCTGCACTGATGAGGAGGCACTGACGAGGCTGCACTGATGAGGAGGCACTTATAATCAGGGCATTGATGATCAGTGCCTTGATTATCAGTGTAAATGTGCTGTGTCAGCCTTGCCAGTTATCTGCATTTATTTCTTCACACAGTGACAGTGTGTAAGGAAAGGAATGTCGATAACTGACAAGTTTGTTTACATGTGATCAGCTGTGATTGGACACAGCTGATCACATGGAAAAGGGCAGCCGTGACTGGCCCTTTCAAAATAAGTTGCTGAGTATTAAATTCAAATTGTTTGATAGGGAAGGTGATATCAAGTCCCATATAAGCTCAGAGTTTCGCTTATTGCCAGCAGTCTTTAAAGCTACCTGCATCTGATGGTTGGAACATGGAGCAATGATATAACTGCTTTCTAAGCACAAATATGCATGTTCAGACTGGCTGAGAGCGCATGTTTAGAAGGAGACAGAGAGAGCAATGTTTAGACACCACACCCGCTATAAGGTAATAGCAATAAGCTGCTAAATTGCTATCCTAACCATTTAATTTTTCACAAAAAAGACCAGGCCAGGACAGGGTTGGGAAACATTTACATCATCACTGCTCAATCTGGTCGATATTTTCACATCTGAATTCACAAGCAGGAACTGACCTAATGTTATTCAGCTGAAGTAGCACTTACTTTAAAACCTAATAATGGGGGCCGAGAGCAACTCGTCACAAATTTCAGTAGTTTTCGCTTTTCCTCATCTGTAAAGTTTTCAACAACTCTCCAGAAAATTTTAATTACAGGGTGATCAGCTGAGTATCCTCCTAGAATAAAGCACATTATACAAGAATATGCAGATTATAAAGAACATAAGATTATAAAGAACATTTTTACAAAGAAATGAGAAATGTATAAAGGGTTTTCTTATGTTGCTCAGATAGAGACAAATATCTGCCACTGAAAAGTCAGAAAAGATACACTCGGCAATACAAAGAGGTTGACTAACAAATATATCATTATCTGGGTACAATTTGCATTACCCCTTTAATGCGCAAGCAGTTTTTTTGGATCCTATATGAACATAAACTTTACTGTATTTTCTATATTTGGCCTGGCCCTTATGACAGTGCAATTATTATTTAGAATGACACCAACAGGAGGCTGTTGTCAATTTATAATTTCCTTATGTAACCACTTTTTGCTGCTGTAATAGATTTATGCATGTCTGTGATACAAATAATGTTGTAATAACTTCAACATGCCCTTTATGAAAGCTTAAGCATCCTGTTAATTACATAAAAGTCCTTTTTAAATCGAGATAGGGATACTAGGTGATGTAAACTGACCTATTTGGTAATGGAGATCAGGGATGTAAGAAAGGTTCTTCACCACGTCCGCAGAGAACATTTCTAACCATGGGCAATTGAAGGTATTTATTAAGGATGAGCTCAGGTGTGTTCGCAAGTCCACGTGCCCGCCAGAAAGCTGACACTCTGCAGCGCTAATCACAGGTAGTGAGACATTTCCCGATCTGTGCAGCCGTGGATCGGGAAATGTCTCACTGCCTGTGATTAGCGCTGCGGAGTGTCAGCTTCCTGGAGGGTGCGGGCACGTGGACTTGCGATCACACCTGAGCTCATCCTTAGTATTTATGTATCAGGTGCCTGAACACTTGATCTGCATGTTTGTTTCAGGCCAAAGTAGTATCAGGATGATAGCCTTAGACCCTGCATGTTTAAAACAAGTCATTAGTAGCAGCCCCCATATTTCTACCCCGATAGGCTTTCTTTAATGATGAACATGAATGAATTCTGGATAGCCGCACTCATAGATTAGCCTTGTTTATTTATTTAAAGGGTGCACATCAAATTCAAAAAAATCACAGCAGACAGGAAAGAGCTGACGTTTCGCACTAACGTAAGTGCTTACTCATAGCAGGCCAAAGTAGTATCAGGATGATAGCCTTAGACCCTGCATGTTTAAAACAAGTCATTAGTAGCAGCCCCCCTATTTCTACCCCGATAGGCTTTCTTTAACCCCTTTGCGCCTAAGGGTAAAACACATGTTAATGCCCAGGCACAATTTTGCAACTTTGACATGTGTTAGTAAAACAGTACATATCATCACAACTGCTTAGTGCATTCAGGGGGATTATATCTCGTTTTTTTACAGACAAATCGGGCCTTCATTTGTGGTAAATGGTAATGGATATTGCCTGATTTTTTTTATTATCAAAGGAAAACTGTCCCAAAATAGTAAAAAAACAAAAAAAAAAAAAAACCCAAAAACTTTTTTTTAAAAATTTAGCTGTAGATTTCTTGCTACTACCATAACCTACCACCAAAGAACAACACAAAATAAATTCTCCTGCTCCCAACGATCGCAGCGATACCACATATGTGTATGTTATTCGTTGTACCCATAGTACAGCCCAGAAACAATAGTGCGCATTTTGCTTTTTTTTTTTTCTTTTTTTCTTTATCCTACCTAAAAACACACTGACACTGATATTAATTTAAAAAGGCTTTTAAATAAAAGAAATACAAATCCTGCCCAAAATATACTGATCATGACCTGAACTTTTGACCCTTACTTGACCCAAACACTAACCTGGATCAAACCTTGATCTAGGTCAGTAATTCTCAACCTTACTAGTGTCGTGACCCCTTGATAAAATTTCCCAAGTTGTGGGGACCCCTAACAGTAAAATTATTTTCGTAGTGTGGGTTGTCAGCACCCAAGGCAAGACAAGTAATCTGCGCCCCTAACCCACGGACATTTAGCACTTCCTGAGTACCTTCCACTCATTATTACAGTATTAAAACCCCTTATGGTACATTTTAGGATGTACCACTCTTTCTATTTGTTCTCCATTCTTTCCCTTTTTCTCTTTCTATCCCAATTTCTTGTTTTTTTTTTCCCTTTCCCTCGCTCTCTAGCCATCGTTCTTGTTCATTCTCTTATTCTTTCTCTCTCTTTTCTTTGTTCCTCCCCCTCTTTTCCTCTACCTTCCATGTATTCTCTATTTTTATTCCTTCTCTTACTCCTTGGTGGGGGGTGGGGGGAATGGGATGAGTGGCAGTGCTGGTGGGGAGTTGAATGAGTGGCAGTGCTGGTAGGGGTTGGGATCCATGGCAGTGCTGGGGGGAGTTCTGATCAGCCAACTTAGGTGCTCTTGATCAAGGTCATCTGCTGATCTGAGAACTGTAGTGGGGACTTTTAATGGCAACTATAATCAAAGGTAGTGTTTACTCACTGGGTCTCCGACTTTGTGATAACTCGCAGCAGTGACACCTATGCCTAAATCAGGAGATAGGGTCTCCTCCAGCCCCCCCACACTTCACATTCCTCACCAGTCAGACCTCTAGTCTCTGCCCCCCAGTCATGCTGTAAACTGAAAGGGCAGCTGCGAAGAGGCCAAGAGGGCGGCCGCGGGCTCCAGGAACTGCCCAGCTGGGTGGCCACAGAGGCTCCAGGGACAGCCCTGCTGGGCGGCCACGAAAAGGCTGGGAGAGCGGCGCGGGACTCAGGAATAGCCCAGGATTCGGTGACCCCTGGCAAATCGACATTCGACCCCCGGGGGGGGGCGCGGGGGGGTTGGGGGGTCAACCCCCTGGTTGAGAACCACTGATCTAGGTATTTATTCTTGATTTTTTTTAATTATATTTTTTACACAGTTTTGTTTATTTTTCTCCCTGCAAGAAGAGAAAGAGCAATACAATTAATCTCTCCCCTCCATTCAGAGAGAACAGAGGCAGTTTTCACAGTGATTGATCACTGTGATAGCCAATCAGGGGCCATCACAGCGATCAGGTGACCAGGAACTGGGAGTTATGGGTCACGTTTGTTAGTACAGGACCTGGAACTCCCGGGGAGACTCCGGTCTCTGTGCTGGGAGCGTGCTATGCGATGCGCTCCCAGAAAAACAAACAGATGCTCATATATGCGGCCCCACGGAAGAAAGCACAGTGCAGTGAAGCCGCATATATGAGGACTGTCAGCGGGAAGGGGTTAAGTTATTCTGTATCTAAGCTGAAACTTTTCTTTTGGATAGCGTAGGGAATTGGTAAAACTCCCTCTGATTTTGTTGACTTCCTTTCCTGGAGACGCAACAAGAAGTTTAAGCTTTTTGTAATGTCCCGCAAGCGCACCACCGCAGTGTGAAAGCACTCAGGCTTTTACACTGGGGTGGCATGGGAGGCGGTTTTTAGGCGCTTTACAGGCACTATTTTTAGAGCTAAAATGTCTAAAAAACACCTTCAGTGTGAAAGTAGCCTAACAGCTTCAACTCTTCTGTGAAGGCTGTCCATAAGGTTTAGTAATGTATCTATGGGAATGTTTGACCATTCTGCCAGAAGAGTTAAAGCTGTTATTGCTGCAAAGGGTGGGCTAACTCATTGGACCCTACAAACTAAGGTCGGGGTGCCATTATAGTTCATGTGCGTGTAAAGGCAGGCGTCACTATACTTTTGACAATATAGTGTATGTCACCATTGAAAGCTTTCCCTCACATCCTGTTCTGGTATAAACTGTCAGATTTTGGATTCTCGATTATTTTCTGTGTCATTGACAATGGTTACCAGGAAAAATAAAGAGGGTGAATCCCCCAGGGCGACATGCAGATGACAACAATAAAAAGCTGTCTGTTGTTCTAACCCTTTGGAACTCCATAGAAAATTAAAAAAACAAAAACATTGATTTCAGGTATCTTGCTTTAGTCTGATGCTACTTATCTCAGACAGTAAAAGCCCTCTCACATCAGCCTGTTACGCTGAAGTACATTAAATGCATGTTAATGAGTGTTGCATCACTCATAAACATGCCTTGCATTAAGGCAGCCCATTCATTTGAAAGGGCTGCTATAAGGCACTTCAACTGACCACAAATCAGCACTTTCAGTAGCACACCACCATACACAATAACACATCACAACACAAGTGCACAGGGAACGTACGATGAGGTGCCTTTCAGAATAGCTGGCACCGCCATTGTACATGCTAAGTGCCAAGGAGTAATGTGCATGTTACTGCAGCAGAGTGTGAATTGGCCTTAAGGGCTTTCTTAAAGGATTGGTTTGCCTTTTAAACATGTTACATCCCCCTTCCCTGTAACAGTGGGCAGGGTTTCGTCTCTCCTGCAGCCGCTGTCACATTTAAAAATTGGCACAGCTGTGCAGGGCTCTGTGAATAAGTGAATGAAAAAGTTACTTCTGCCACTGCGACGTATGGCTTATAGTTCTCAATAGACTGCAAGGGTACTGATGAGTGCCCTCATAGTTCATTGACACTTCAGATTTCAAACAGAAAGCCCATACAGAGATTTGGGCAAGAACACTTGAGGCAGTGTCTGCACTGCACCCATGATCCACTGATTGAAGGTGCAATTCTCTGGAGGCTCTTGTGAAAAAAATATAAATGCATGTCTTCCAACAGCAGGGCCTTATAATGCCTTAAAGTATAACTGAAGGCAAAACTTTTTTTTTAGCTTTCGATAAAGTGGGGAGGGATTAGAACGCTTGTACATTTTTATTGCTGTCTTTGTTCCGGTTAAGGAGATTCACCCTCTCCATTTGTCTTGTTTACCATTTTCATTGAAAGTTAAAGTAAGTAAAAGAAAATCTTCCAATGAGGACACTAATTCTGGTGACCTAGGGGTCCCCAAGGAATTCCCTTAATTTGTAGGGATTTCCTCTCACTTCCTGTTTGGTTATGGGATACGAAGTGAAGAGAAATCTCCTCAATGGGACACAGATGGTGAAAAAAAAAATCTGACCGGGATTATAACCTTGCCTTAGTCTATACAAAATGAAAAACAAAAAAGTTTTGCCTATAGTTCTACTTTCATTTAACACTGAAGGTTTATTGCCTGACTAGTGCTATTTACAGATTGTCTATTTACTGTATTTCCTACTGGTATGTTGAGCTGGCTTATATCTCCTGTATGCCTGTATTTATAAGTCATATGGTTAATGTCTTCTCTGTTCCACACTGAAATGAAGAATTTAATGTAAATTAACATTTTCTTCTCCACAAAACTATATGCATTTTTTTTTTTCATAGGGTGAAATTAGCCTTTAAGGAGGAAGGACACTGTTACATACGATTTTTCTTTGTGAATATTATATACATACTACTAGGTGTGTGATATGACTGATGTGCTCTGCTTACTAGTATATTTATTAGTGCATACAAAGAATTAGGGTTAGTTTTGTTTTATCAATTCTTGTTCAAACTTAACACTAGAAATGAGATACATACCTGAATAGTTTGTGAAGGCCTTTAAGTCATCGAGACAGATTGGTACCTGTGCTCCTGAAATTAACACCTAAATGTAGGAGAGAAATAAAAAGAAATATCACTGGTAAAACACCCAGCCCACAGTGATGTCATAGAATATATTCAGAGCCGTGTATGTGTGTATTAGTGAAATATTATCTGGTTAAATTTATTCATACAGAAGAAGTTGATTTTATGCATATATTTGCTGTGTGTTCCTGTTACATATTTTTTTTTTTTTTACATTTTTTCTATATTCCTCTGATCCACCCACCTTTCAAATTCTACTGGTTGCTTAACAGTGCATATATCCTCCAATATGAGGTGCCCATACATTCAGTGTAATTGTTCAATAATTAATGTAAACATTCTGATTGGATCTACAAAAAAGGAGTGTGGACATTTTTCGACTGCTCTGATTTTTGAGATTCAATTGAATCAAAGTAAGCAATCAGAGAAGCGACATATTGTGGTCTCTGGTGTGTCCAGTATAATTAATAAAACTTTTTCAGTTAAATTATATTTTTCTGGAAACCATTCAAACCAAACAAGCATCAGAAGTATGTGGCACCTTCTGAATAAAATACCCCAAAATACAACTAATGATTTTAAATGTTTCTAAAATAAAAATTGATCCATGTATAGTAAGCATCAATCTGATTTCCACAGCAGGTAAGAAAATGTTAAATCTATAAGATAATTGGACCAAAGTGTTTTTTTATTTGTCTATGCATCTGCACTTAAATCTCTTGTTCTTATGTCATTTAGGTGTTTATGTGTTTAATAAGCTATATTAATCTTTATTGATATATGAAGACCTCACATAAAAATTACATACCTGGATTTCTTGCTGATCGAACATCCTGAGCCATTCCAGATTCACCACATTGGCCAGGCCTTGCCGGAAAGCCAGGCAGTGCTGACGGATTTGCTTATTTAGACGGTAGTCCGCTACAAGATGGATGTAGGCAATTCTATTGGCACTTGTTACAGGGATATCTTTCCCTCCTAGCTTCAGTTCCACCACCTGATCAGAAAGTGATTTATCACAGGGTCAGCACTATGAGCTAGACTAGAAAATCTCCACAGGCCCCCAATCTCATGTAAACTTTAAAGGCAGGTTTGAATCGAATTGGTGGCTAGGAGGAAGTATCTCTAGTACTTGAAACTTAATCTTTTTTGCTACATCAGAAAATAAATTCCTTTAGAACGTGATTAGATGCTCACTTATGTAACAGAAAATTACCCGCCAACATAAAATGCTTTCTAGGTTTGTATAAAGCTTTACTATATGGTCATATTTGCTTTTATAACAAAGTGACCTGTATTACTTGATCTCATCTTCTGAGTGTATACACAAATGTAGACTGCTGCAGGCTTTGCAGTCCAACACTAGATGGCACCCTTTAGCAGTCACTGCAGGTGTCTGCATAGTAAAGAAGAACTAGTTCACTTGCTGAATACGTTGGAACTGTTCAAAAACACTTGTCTCCAAATCTAAACATTTTTGGCTGGACAGGGTGCCGATCTAACATCTATGGTTGCCCCTCAGCTGACCTCTCTCAAGGAACTTCTATCCTCTCCTACTCTCTGATCACTTTATTAGTTTCACTCTCTCCAGGTCTTCCACTTCCTCTCCCTCCAACTGCCTAACAGTTACCCATAGAAACCTTTGCCACCTCTACCCTTCTCTTCTCTACTCTGGTATTGACCACCTCTATGACCTAGCTACTTTCGTCCACAACAGCTCACTGTCATCCTCCCTAGACAAGCTCGCCCCCCCTCACTACACACAGAATCGGGCTCCCCACCACTACAACCTTGTCAATCAGAACACACCAGAAGTCTCAGAAAATATAGCTGTGTTCTTAAGCGTCTGTGGCGGAAGACTTCAACCAATATAAATCTGCCGTCCTAAAATACTATTCCTGCCTTCCCACTGCCAAACTGACCTATTTTATCACGCTCATTAACACATTACCATCCAGTCCCCGTCAACTTTTCTCTACCTTTAACACTCTACTCTGTCCTCCACTGCCTCCACCCTCTAACTCACTCACTGCCCAGGAGATCCCCAGTCACTTCAAAAACAAGATTGATACAATTCGTGAGCAGATCTCTAGTGCACAGAAACCTCCCCACTCAACACCCCATGTCCACAGGTACAATCATTGCTTCCCTCATTCAACCCTGCTAGTATTAACGAGGTGGCTAAACTTTTTTCTAAAGCCCACCTAACGACCCACCCTCTGGATCCTGCTTCCTCGCAAATGCTACGCTCACCCTCTGACACTGTTCTACACTCTCTAACTCACATTTTCAATGTATCCCTCTCTTCTGGCATCTTCCCCAACGTTCTAAAAACATGCCCTAGTCACCCCTATCCTTAAAAAGCCCTCACTTGACCCCACCAATCTTAACAACATACACCCCATCTCCTTACTCTCCTAATCCAAACTCCTTGAAAGACTGGTCTACAACCGACTGAGCAACCATCTGACTTTAAACAAACTTCCCCTTCAGTCCGAGTTTCGCCCTCAACACTCCACAGAAACTGCTCACCTTAAAAACTCACCAATGACCTAACGGCTAAAACAGACACTATTCTGTACTACTTCTCCTGGACCTCTCTGCTGCCTTTGATACATAGTGGACAATCCCCTCCTCAAAAAAAAAACTTCACGCCTTTGGTCTCTGTGACTGTACTCTTTTGCTGGTTCTCATCCTATCTATCCCACTGCTCCTTCAGTATCACTTCTTCCTCCTCTCCTCTTCCTTTCTCTGTTGGGGGCCCCCCCAAGATTCTGTTCTTGGACCTCTCCTTTTCTCAATCTACACCTCCTCTCTGGGTCAGTTGATTGCTTTCCATGGCTTTCAATATCATCTCTACACGGACGACACCCAAAACTACCTCTTCAATCCCCAACTCACTCCCATCTGTCTCCTCACATATTGCCAACTTACTAACAGATATATCAGCCTGGATGTCACATCACTTCCTCAAACTCAACCTGTCCAAAACCGAGCTCATGATATTTGCTCCCCCACGTGCCACTTCCCCTGATTTCTCTGTCAAAATCAACGACTCAACTTTCAACTCTGAACTATCCTTTCAGCACCACATCCAATCGCTGTCCAAAGCTTGCCGCCTCAACCTCCGCAACATCTCCAAAATATGCCCCTCCCTAACCAATGTCACCACAAAGCTTCTAATCCACTCCCTGGTCATCTCTTGCCTCGACTACTGCAACTCCCTCCTCATTGGCTTACCTCTAAATAGGCTATCCCCCCTTCAGTCCATCATGAATGCTGCTGCCAGGTTCATCTATCTTACAAACCGCTCTGCGTCTGCAACCCCTCTCTGCCAATCCCTCCATTTGCTTCCACTCAGCCAACAAATTACATTCAAGATACTAACAGTAACTTACAAAGCCATCCACAACCTGGCCCCTATTACATCTCTAACCTGGTCTCAAAATACCAACCAAATAGTCCTCTTCGCTCCGCCCAAGACCTCCTGCTCTCTAGCTTCCTTGTCACCTCATCCCATGCTCACCTCCAGGACTTCTCCTGAGCTTCTCCCATCCTCTGGAATGCTCTTCCCCACTCTGTCCGACTATCTCCTACTTTGTCTACTTTCAGATGATCCCTGAAAACACATCTCTTTAGAGAAGCCTATCTGGCCCTCACCTAATAACTGTACATTTATATTCTCCATAAGCACATCCCCCACAGTTATTACCTCTTGTATCTCTTGACTATTCCTCTTAGATTGTAAGCTCTAATGAGCAGGACCCTCTGATTCCTCCTGTATTAAAGTGTATTGTATTTGTACTGTCTTCCCTCAAGTTGTAAAGCACTGCGTAAACTGTCTGCGCTATATAAATCCTGTATTATAATTAATAATAATATCCTGGTCAACTAGAAAATTAAGCCCAATTGTCATTGTTTCATTATAAGTGTTGCGGCAGCATCTGTCTAATCCCTATTTCTACATTAAACGTGTATGCTTGGACAAGCCAAGTGTTCTGTATGTGACATCTTCACAGACATTTGTCTGGGGGAACTTCTTTCGCATAGCTGGTCCATAGATGGTTGAGAACATACACCATCTCAAAGCTCCAGCTCCACCCTGAAAAAAATCTGTAGCTCCACAATTCTGAGGTTAGTTGTGGGTTGAGGTTCCAATCTCACACAAGGCCATAATGAAGATGGGACTCTCTTGCAGCTGGAATTTCTAATGAATCATTTATCGGGGAATGAGATGCCATTTTCTAACCATGTAGCGCTGGAGAAGATTGTCAGAGATGACTACCATACCCCTGGAGATGGTTTGATATTGGGGACATGCTACAGTTGTGCTTAAATTCTGAAGGAATGCTGAAGGAGACTGTTAGAAACTGGGGACCACATGAGACTGCTTTAGATCACTGCCATTATGTCACCTTTTCAAATTAGTGCTCCCACTACTGACAGCTGGGCCTGAGAGTTGCACATCTAAAACTGCAGGACCCCATGTGGCCCGCAGACTGCAGTTTGGCACCTCTGCTCTAGTAGTAGTAAGCAGCCAGAATGTGATTAAGCTCACCAGTATTCCCTAACTTGAGTCTCTAAGCGATCCAATATTAGTGGAGGATACTATCCACTGGTACTCACCAAAAACTGAAGTATCATTTACAGCTCCAATTGGAATAATTTTTTTTTTTTTACTATCCTCTTCAAGTGCTTGATATAAGATGTGTGCAAGGCATAATACAAAACAGCCATAATCTATTTTGGCTGCAGAACAATTCTGGATTAACGACTTGCACATTAGAATTCAGCTCGTTCCCTCAGTAAAAGTTTTAACTGTCCGTTAATGCCCTCGGCATCCGGGATTATTGCTTTATTATTACCTAGCTAAATACAAATTGAATACAAAAAGGGCTGCTTAATGCCAGAAGCAATTTTAAGATAATGTCTAATCTTTACGGTATCTCTTCACTGTAATTATTGGAAGGTTTAGGTCACCCAGGCAGAAAAATCTTGATATATACAATGCTCATCCAAGAAAGATTCATAAAAATCAAAGACTTGAAGGAACCAAAAAAAAAAAAACACAAGATAAGGCTCAGGCAGCAGCTGGGTGCATGAAAGTGCCACATAACCACATAACACTTTGACGGGTAATAAAACAATCCATCAGGGCAATGATTGTCTAGCTGGTTTAGATAATTACACATTTTCCTCATTCCAAGCAAATATGTTAGAACACAAATAATAACAACTCAAACAACTCCATTACATGTTCTCTTATCTAGATCCCAAATAATATGAATGTGACAATGGAATTAATGATTAGCTGGCTGTGCTGGGAACTTACCTGTGCTTCTCCCAGGTCATTATTGACCACAGTAAAGTTTAACCCAAGTTCTTCTACATCGCCCTCATAGCTCTTCAGGAAAAGAAGGTTCTTGTACATCTCAGGATCCAAAGAGGCCAGATGATGAATGTCTACATCAGCACTTGTCCCCAGTAACTTGGACAGGAAGAAACTGGCAAAAGGCAGCTCTACCAACATGTTCTCGTATAGGGCCTATGGAGAAAACACAGCTAAACGTTAGCATAACCCCTAACAAGGAACTTCTCTTATTTGTTCCATTTGATCTCCTAAAGCGGAACTAAACTAGCTGATTTAATAGTTTCCCAAAACGGTTATGGCTCATTTACACTTGCTTCGGCTTCAACACACATTATTGGCTAGTTTATAATTGCTTCAAAACAAGGCTTTGGACAGGCTTTGTTAAAGCTTTCTGAACGCTAGTCAAAGCTCCTGTCATTAAATAAAATGGTTAGCTTACAGCCCTGTTTACACCTTGCTTTTGCTTTGCTTCAAAAATTATACCCCGTCTCCAAAGCCCCCATAGAAGTCTATGGCAAAGCTCGCTTGAAGCCCCACTGAAGCCTCATCGAAGCCCCACACAGCCTCACCAAAGCCCCATCGAAGCCTCAAGCAAAAGCAAGGTGTAAACAGGTCTGTAAGCTAGCCATTTTATTTAGTGGCAGGATCTTTGACTGGCGTTCAGAGAGCTTTAACAAAGCGTGTCTGAAGCCATGTTTTGAAGCAAGTGTAAACTAGCCCTTACAGTCAAGGCAGGTCATGAATGATAACTGTCACAATTGCTTGTATTCTCAACTGATGTGTCACGTCACAGATCACATGGGCAGCACCATGGCAACTACAGATCTAACAGAGGCCAAGATGGCAGCTTCCTTGGCTGTAAGAATAGAAGTTTTAGTTGTGATTTAAAAATATACCATTGAGTGCATTTTGTTATATTTGATAAGTGCAGAAAACCAGCTGCTTCTCTGAGTTATGTACTCTCTGCAGTGTTATTTCAAGCAGCAACATCAGCCCTGGGAAGTTCATCTCTTTTTATTTTTTCTTTGTAAGGATGTGCAACAGATAACAGTGTGACATTGACTTCATACAACTTACAAAGTAATCAATCCAAGTTTTCATAAATCAGTTTCAGAAGGCATCCAGCTGATGGCAATGGAGTGCACAAGCTTGTATTGGTATCCCTCCAGGGCAGTACAAGGAAAACTGGCCATTTGGAGAGAAAAGAGCCACCAAATCCCCGATGGTGTCTGTTAGGCATAACCTGGAGCACTTAAAGAGTAAACTCCCATACATAATTTTTGCCAATAGGTACTGTAAATATCTCCTAAATGTGCACCGTTTAGGAGATATTTTACTGTAGATGCAGCTGGTGACGTCACTGGCGCATGCGCTCTGAAGGGACGGTCACCTGGGTCATTCCTTCAGAATCCTGTGCCATAAAAGGCGTCTGCCATGTGCATGCGTGGGAGTGACACGATCGCGGCTCTGGCCAATCTTCAAAGCTGGATTCCGCCAACCCAGAAGGAAGACCGGGTGAAGATGAAAGCGCTTTTCTGCGGTGACAACACACTGCTGGAGGGCTTCATTCTAAGGTAAGTTTTACATAATGGGCTAGTATTTGATGCATACTAGCTCATTATGACATGGCCTTGCAGGATGCAAAAAATAAAATAAAAAAAACAGCAGTTTACTACCGCTTTAAGTGCAGGTGGTTTTAGAGGCATGTGGAAGTAATTTGCAATGGATCTGAACTGGATTTGTGCACCTCAGGATTTTTTGTTTTTTTATCTATTTAGGGGCAGGAAGGGAGATGACAGGGAAGAGAGATAAAGGAGTAAAAAAGGAAAGGGGGAGAGGGGAAGAGGGAGTGAAAAGGTGAAAGCGGGTCCATCAATTTAATGTTGAATGTAAGTGGTATAAATCACGTATATTGGAGGTATTTATCAGAGAAACAAAAGGGCAGTTCACCTCTAAACTACAGAACACCTACCAAATGTTATGTAATGGAGATGAAGAGAATCAGGAGGTGTTTTGTAATCTCAACACAATTCCTGTACTAGGCTGATAATGCTGCTCCACTATAGAGAGCAATCTTCAAGCATTTTTATTTGAGAGTTTTGAAAGAGCATTACAAGCATTTTACATATGTATTCAAGCTTCAGGCATTTTTATTTTAGCCAATAGAAAGCACTAGGGGGAGGATATTAGGGGTGGGGAGAGCTGCTGTATTGCCAGAAAACGTGTTTTTCAGGCATTCCCATTGAAGTCTATGGGGCCAATCTGCCTAAAAGAAGCTCATATACTTTTTTGGAGCGACAGGCGATTTGCTTCTGGCGACAAAACGCTCAGATGTGAACGAGGATTGAATGGGATTTTGTTTGTTGAGTGCATTAGAGGTTCACACTTGTACGATGTGGGAACCGGCGCAATTACAGCGCCAGTTCCCGCATCGCATTTCTCCCGCAGGCAGTTCACACTGCCCTCTGCGAACCGCTGCGGGTGTCAATATATTGTTAATGACACCCCCAGATCGGTTCACAGATCACAGGGTGAACTGTGAACTCGTACAGGAATAGGATCACATAGGTGAGAACAACCATGCGATCCGATTTCAGTGCACGGGGAAAAGGTGTGCCATTATGGCGATTCTAAATGGAAAAAGGTCATGTATGGCTGAACTCGCATTGTACAGACATTGCATGCGATCGGCCTCGCAGTGCATGTGCAAATCACATGCACTGTCTGTGTTCGCACAAATGTAAACCTAGGCTGAAGCAGAAAATTGCTCAGGTGTGAACGAGGCCAAAAGGGAAAAGCACCATAAAAAAAAGAAACTAAACAGCCTATGCAATTAGGACTGGTAATCTGCAATGGATTTAAAGTGTGTTCCTGCATTTAGAATCGCCATAATGGCACACCTTTCTTTAGAAAAGACCAGTATATGATCACGTAAAGCAGAACTCCAGGCAAATATTCCCCCCTAGTCTGGTTATGAATTCATAAAAAAAAAAAAAAACAAAAAAAAAAAAAAACACTATAAAGCAGGTTTATAAAATCTGCATAAACAGTTAATCTTGGAGTGGAGAAATTGCTTATAGTGACTGATTGGCCCTTTTTTTTCCCCAAAAAAAGAAAGACAAACCCTGTTTAGTTATCATGAGTAGGGTCTGTGTTATACTCTAATGCCCCGTACACACGGTCGGATTTTCCGATGGAAAATGTCCGATCGGAGCGTGTTGTCGGAAATTCCGACCGTGTGTGGGCTCCATCGGACATTTTCCATCGGATTTTCCGACACACAAAGTTGGAGAGCAGGAGATAAAATTTTCCGACAACAAAATCCGTTGTCGGAAATCCCGATCGTGTGTACACAAATCCGACAGACAAAGTGCCACGCATGCTCAGAATAAATAAAGAGATGAACGCTATTGGCCACTGCCCCGTTTATAGTCCCGACGTACGTGTTTTACATCACCGCGTTTAGAACGATCGGATTTTCCGACAACTTTGTGTGACCGTGTGTATGCAAAACAAGTTTGAGCCAACATCCGTCGGGAAAAATCCTAGGATTTTGTTGTCGGAATGTCCGAACAAAGTCCGACCGTGTGTACGGGGCATAACTGTTTTATATAAATAGACTTCTATGTCTTTTAGAATACTACTAGTATAATTATCTGAAATATGTTTTTATATGAACAATAATTATTATTATATTATATAGGATTTATATAGCGCCAACAGTTTAGGCAGCGCTTTACAATATAAAAGGAGACAATACAGTTACAATACAATAAAATACAAGAGGATTAAGAGGGCCCTGCTCAGAAGAGCTTACATAATCCCCTACACATTAGACATCGGGGTGAGGGTCCATGCACACTGGGCTTAAAAAACACCAGTTCTTTTAGCAGAAAGAAACGCTCAAATACAGCATTTTTGTACAGGCATTTAGGAGCATTTAGTGTTTTTTTTTCTGCCAGAAAACTCTTCTGAAAAACACAAACCAGGGTTTTTTTTCCCTTCTGCCTCTAAATGAATAGCTTAAAATATGCCTCTAAATGTCCTAATGTTCATGAACACTTAGGATAACATTGAGCTGTTTCTACAGGCAAAAATGCAAAACTTCTGTAGAAGCAGCAATTTTTAAGCCCAGTGTGCAATTACCTAGCCACATACCATTGCAGGGTGTTTGAATCACAAGGATGGCTGCACAGAAGCCTGATTCAGAACCTGGCCAGAATTTTAGGGTCAGCCAGCCTATCTGGCAAAAATGTTCAAATAATCCAACTGCTGTTTCTCTTTGAGAATGACCGGCTGCAGATATCTGGAGCTCCCCTGACATAGGAATCTTCACCTAGTTCTGCCCCAGCCAGCTGGACCAGTTCTCAAACCTTTCTCTTTATGGCTGCCATTAGCTAGACTGTATCAGTATTCTTGTGTACACATTGTATCTCAAGAGATTATCTTGTTGGCTGTAGGGAGAGCATTTTCACACGTCTCTCGAATGTTCTTTTACAAATTCTATATAAGGTGAGTTAAACTGTAAGACAATTAAGGCTTTAATGACTTCTAAATTTGTTAAGTACTTGTTCAGTTATGTGACCCCTGCTGGGCTGCCAAGGTCTTCACACTACAAATGACCCCAATATGTTTACACTCTGACAGCTCACCAGGAAACAGGAAATTCATAAATTTCAACCAGTCTAGAGACTAGACTACACTACTGCATGAGAACAAAGTCTACTTTCATGTTATAATACTTATGTAACCAGAGGCTCCCTATGACAGTCATACAGCATGTGCACACAGGTTTGAGTCAATGATGGAAATTTTTTTCATATAGTTCAAGAAGAATAACATGCTAACTAAATCATCTTTCCACCAATCTTTTGGCCAAGTGACAAAAATCTGTAACTTTAGCAAATGTCATGGCAAAATGTATTACAGTAAAACTGCATCTAATCATTTATAGCTTGAGAATTTCTGCTAAAGCATTTTTATCAGATACATTGTGACACCATGATAAAAGATGGCTGATCAAAAAAAAAAAGTGGTTGGGGGAATCGTCCCCACTGTCAGAATACACTGATCAGCAGAAAATCAGAAAAGCATTTACCAACATTCCTATTCAAGAGAAGCCGATTGTTAGATCGACTTTTCTCTAGTGGGAATGGTCATAGAAATGGATCAAAATGGATCCTTTTCCTGTTAAACCGAATTTCAATCTATCTATAGCCAGCTGTAATCTTTAATACTTATGCCTTGAAGCACTAGGCCCATTAGTTTGAATCCTAACCAGAACACAACCTAAATGGAGTTTGCACGTTCTATGTGTGCTTGTGTGGGTTTTCTCCAGGTACTCTGGTTTCTTCCTAGACTCCAAAAAAAAACATTCTGGTAGGTTAATTGGCACTGTCTTTCTAAATTAGGGCTATTATGTATACGTATGTGAAATAGGAACCTTGGACAGGAACCCTCCTTGAGGGCAGGGACTAAATGTACAACATGAAAACTACCAAACCAAAATGTTGGCTCTACATAAATACAGGTAGTAAATACATTCACTCTGGAATCTTGGTATGCTTTCTGTATTTGTTCCAGATCTGTGCATTAATCCAGTTTGAAAATTTACCTTTGTGCAGGAAATTCCTGTAATAGAGAACATTCACTGCTGCACTCTCTTCTTGTGCAGGGTGACTGGTCTTGTTTCCGCCCCCTCCTATAATTATCTGCAGACCACTTGTAGTGAGTGGATCTGTTTAGTCTCTCTGTGAAAGCAGTGCTCTGCTTTCTGCACTGGCTATGTATCAGAGTTTTGAGTTGCACCGATATGTTTTTTTTTTTTATTGCTGTGTACCGATACTTGTTCCAAAGTATTCGACGATACCAATTACTACTGGTACTTTTGCAGTACAATTTGAGCCCATTAAAAATAAAAAAATGAATGGGCTCAAATCGCACTGCAAAAAATTGCGCACTGACTGGCATCACTAATGGCCACTGATTGCTGGCACTTGTGGGCCCTGATTGCAGTGGTAGTGGTAGGCACTTAATTGTAATCAGGGCACGGATTACATACCTAGATGTCCTCTACGAGGAGATGCCACTAATCGGCTCCCCTCTCCTCACACTGCCAGTGTGAGGCCAGGAGCGCCGATTACTGGCATCTACGTGTTTACATGTGACTGGCTGTGATTGGACACAGCCGGTCACATCTTTAAAGAGCCGCAGCTCTTTACAGAGATCGGGGTCGTGCCCTGTCCTAGCAACATGGCGCGGCCACGAACGCCACGCTGCGGGCGCACGAGAGCGGTCGTTCTGGGAAGCCGTCTTATGACGTCCACCCAAAATGAGAGCCGCACCACCCAGACGTCATTTGATGGCCGGCGGGCAGCAAGTGGTCAAATAGTATCTGAAATCTGCACTGTCCAGACAGAAGGTCAGGGGTCATGCAGCCTCATAGGACAGTCAGAGAATGAAAACTCCTCCTACAAGCTTTAATCGGTGCTCCGCTGGACACTGACAGAAGTTACAAAACTGCTATATACTGCTGATGAGAAAAGGTATTTAGCAGTTTATATTTACTAAAATAATTGCCTTTCCATGATCTGTCTACTGTGGGAGACCAGATATAGTGAATGAACGGTTCTGGGTTTAGTAACACTTTAAATCTAATCTTTGTGAAGGCATAAATTATCTTCTAACAAATGGATTACAGGAAGTCCCCGAGTTACATATATCCAACTTATATACAACTCATACTTACAAACGGAGGGAGACAAGTGAGAGGAAATCTACCACTAGGAAGGGAAATTCACTCCTGTAAGAGTTATCATGGGGACAAGGTTTCTCCACTGAACCTTTATCACCAATCCTTGTTTCCACAACAACCCAAAATTTTCAAAATCCAATTGTCACAGGGACAGAAAGTGAGGTGAAATCTTCTGAACAGGGACAGGGACAGAGACAGCAAAACAAATGTTACAGGGGTGTTAACCTTTCCCTATGCTACTATAAAAATAATTTTTTGGGCTGGAGTTACACTTAAAAAATGTACATGTTGCAACTTACATACAAATTCAATTTAAGAACAAACCTACAAAACAATCGTGTTTGTAACCCGGGGACTACCTGTAACATGATAATGTTTTGGCTGGATTTCTCCATTATAGGAAATTGAAACACATGGTACTGTCACTATGGATGTATAAGAGGGTAGTGGGAGTCATAAAACTGCTGTATAATTACACAGAGGTCCAACTCATTTAGAGGAAGGCTGTATTATTTATGAAATGCCATTTAAATTAGATTTAGCAATGAAAATGAAATATATATTTGAACAGATTCCTAAAGAAGATGACTGGTATGTGTTTAGGGCATGCTCTGACGAAGGCCCACAAACTGTTTGTAGCTGTACAAGTTCCATATATCTGATGAAACACAGGTAGAGTAATCAATTACATATGTAGAGCTCTCCCTGGTTTCACAGGTACACTGAGCACTGCCCACAGTCTGGACTGTCGGTTGAGCAGTCATGTCAGTCCTCACACAGTGTACCATGTCAAAATCTGCCAATCTTGAAGTCAGAGCTTGACATCTTTTATGTCTGTTGATTTGAAGCTGATCGCATATTTTAGCATTCAGTGGTTTCAGTAGCTGCAGTGATGAACTAAGCAGGTGATGTACAGACATTTTAACAAAATCAAACAAGAAATACCAATGAATGAAAAAAAACATCATAAACCCCAACAGAGGCTCTGATCCGCGTTCTCTTTAATGCAGAGCACAAAGTAAAGCTAACAATTCACTGCTCATATAAAGCCATTTGGCTTTGAGAAGCTCTAGTAAAAGGAGCGATGGGAAGCCACCAAGACTGTGTTATGGTGCACACATATAAAAGCTCTCACAATACACCTCTAATAGTTCACAGTTTCTTCTTTCTAGCCACGCTTCCAGTGCTATAACTACATGAGAATACAGAGAGAAAGGCCCAAGTTAAATAGAATGTCATGATTTATTCAAGGTGTGTGTGTTTTAAAGTCCTGGGAGTGTAGAAAAAAAAAAAAGCAAAAGGGAGGTGTGAAGTATAGCCATTCAAGATACATCAATGGCAAGGTCACTGTTTGCTATACCACCAACAAAAAGTCCATTGTAATTGAACGTATATATCAAAGCAACCTGGGCTACAAACTACAAACGACCTTTATGACTCATGTAATCTAAAAGAAGAAAATACCCCTCCATCCATCCCTCCCCATCCTTATTTTGCTATAAAAAAAAAAAAAAAAAACACACAGGTTAGCACATTCAATATTGAAGTGTATATAAATGATTGCGTTAAGCACCATGACCGCATCAGCAAAATGGATTATAAATTAAATTTCCATAATGTATGCAACACAAATATCAGTGCAGACATAAATCAAGGTATTTTCTAAACACAGGTTAATTGTACAACTCCGCAAACTGTCTATTTTTTATGCAAAATAATCCACTTAACATTTGTCATATTGGTCTTAATAAGCAGACATTTGCATCAGATGCCCTGGCGGGGCTATCAATAACTCCCCCGTCAGGAGAGCGAGCGCTAGGTAGATTGAAGAAACGTGTACGTTATTTTTCAAGTGTCTGTCTCCGGCGGGTGTTTATTGCCAGAAATCCTGCCAAAATGATTTGAAATAAAACGGATTAATTATGGTAGAAGCCTTTTAATATAAGTGAGTGAGCTAGGAATGTGATTAATGCAAATTGTGTTGCTATCATGAGAATGGATGGGGGACAACATCACAGGCCAGATCTGTTTGCTGCCAAATAACTTTGGTAATTTACTGCATTAAGAATCAATAAAAAAATAATGCTTTTCAAATGCATCACTATCAATCTGGAGCTAGTTCCAGAGAGAACATTTATATTTCCATCTAATAACTGAAAACACTCGGCTAAACTCTTTTAGACCAACTTTTCAGGATATTAAATGTAAATACAGCCTGCAGAGCTTTTTAGTGTTTTCGGTGATTGCCACTGGTGTGCATTGCTTGTGCTGTCCAGAAAGAAAACCACACGATACTGGGGATCACCATTATTTACTGCTGGTCAATAGCAAATACCTAAGACAGGTCACAAGCAACCCTCATTACCATTATACTGAATTTCTGCACTATATAAAACCAACCACAGGCATCAGATGGTGCTGGGATGTTAGGAAATCATCTATCTGCTTGTGTCTTGGTTTAATCCCCACATTCACATATAGGTTCATCCTCATGTTCTGCATAAAGGCCAATCAGCTCCTCCAACTAAAGGGGTAACCCAGTCTCAGCCTACTTGAATATTAACAGCCTGCCTAGCAAAAATTCTCTTTGACGGTCCCCTGCATGGCCAGTGCTAAAAGTCAGTACTCCGAGACTCTGAATAAGACCCACACAAGTACAAGGTAATGACAGTGCATGTGTGCCCAGTGCTGATGGGAACTACTGCCAAAAGAGACTGTGGACATCAAAAGAAGGGCACGGCTGTGCTAATGAGGTGAGCATTTGGATGAGAATTTTTTTGGTTAAACATAGTACACATTTATGCTGAGTACAGACGATCGGACATTCCGACAACAAAACCGTGAATTTTTTTTTTCGACGAATGTTGGCTCAAACTTGTCTTGCATACACACGGTCAAACAAATGTTGTCAGAAATTCCGATCGGCAAGAACGCGCTGACGTATAACACGTACGACAAGCCGAGAAAAATGAAGTTCAATAACCAGTGCGGCTCTTCTGCTTGATTCCGAGCATGTGTGGACTTTTGTGTGTCGGAATTGTGTACACACGATCAGAATTTCCGACAAGAAGTTTTGTTGTGGGAAAATTTGAGAACCAGCTCTCAAACATTCGTTGTCGGAAATTCCGACAGCAAATATCCTATGGAGCATACACACGGTCGGAATTTCCGACAACAAGCTCACATCGAACATTTGTTGTCGGAAATTTCGATCGTGTGTACGCGGCATAACAGGTTTTTTTTACATTCAATCCAGCAGGCTGAACAAATGGAAAAAAAAAAAAAAAACACTGAAGAGCTCAGGAGGAGATCCTGTACTAATAATATGATGCTAGTACAGCGATCTCCCCGCTGAGCTATTGCGTTCTGACAGGGGGACGGTCTCACCGCTATAAAAAAACGGTCAGCTCTCTCAGTCATCGGATGCCGATTGGCAGACCTTTATCGGTGATGCCCCTTCGACAGAAGCAGGACGTTCAGCTGACTTCTGTCGGACCGGCTGCCGTACACACGGGCCGAATGTCAGTCGGTTTGTACTGAACCGACCGATACTGCCCAAGTGTACTGGGGGTTTGGATTCGTTCAGGAGGGCTACCATTCGTTTTCTTAAAGTAGATGATATGCTATATGTGTATTTTTTAAATTAAAATACTCAATTTCACAGGTTTTTTTTCATCCATTGTTGCATTTCAGTGCTGGTGATCTCCTGGAGCCTAGGCTAAGGCCCTACATTAGATCAGGACATGATTTTAGCCACAGGTTTTTTAGAAATGTTTATTCATCTACTAAGAAGACATAGGATACAGAGCTGTCTAGGCCATTCCATTAAATCTGCACACTGAGGTAACAGGCAGAAATCATGGGGTCACACTAAAGTGGTGTTTCCAAATTGGTACACCAGCTCCAAGTACACCACTTCTGAAGTTGACCATAGACAGATTGAAATTTGTCCAGTTCAAAAGGGAGCGGCCAAATTTTGATCCGTGTGTGGCTGTCCCTTCTCGACAGAAGTCAATTGGCGATCAGCGGCTGCAGTAATTTAGATAGTCCCACTGTCAGAATACAATATCCCAGTGGGGAAATTCCTCCATTCACTTTTCTTGTGTGGCTAAACAAAAAAAATGAACCATCTATGACCAGATTTAGTGCATGTAGACCAATCATTTTAAGCACAAATTTTGAATGAACTGGAAACAGTGGTCTTTGAAAATTTGGACAAAGGTTGTGTATTTTTGGACAAAAGTGGCAAACACAGCTGCTGTACAGGGACAGACAGAAGAGGGGGTATTATGGAGACGTATGTATGTCATTAATTATGCTAACCATGCAAAGTTTTTCGCTACAAAGTCATTTACACCTCTTTATAAATGTGATGTACTAGACAACAGATTTCCAACAGGTTTTGTTGCCTTGCCCTTGCCCTTTCAAGCCATAGGCTCAAATAATTAACTGGCAAATACAATGAAAATAGTTAACTTGGATGCCTCCTGCCCATCCTGGGCTCTACTGGCAGCACACACCAGGATTCATGACCTGAACCGACAAATCAAGTAATGACCGCCAGAACTATCTCCAGGGTATGCAGTGATCTAACTCCTGCCAACTGAGGATCAGAAAAGAAGGCAAGACATTGTCTTGTTTCAAGTGAAAACTAGACACCATTCTAGGCAAAAAATGTATGAGGACGCAACATCACCTTAACATGATGCTAGACCAAAGACGGCTCCTTGCATGAAAGAGCCGCCAACTCGGACACTCCATGTAGTGAAGTGATAGCAATCAAAGAAGCCACCTTCCAAGATAAGGGACTAACAGAATCTCCCGATTGGTTTAAAAAGTGGCCTCTGCAAGGACAGTCAAGATCAAATTCAAGTCCCAAGTACACAAGATTGTCCTGACAGGCGAGACTGTCTACGTTACACGCTGTATGAATCAAGGAGTGAGAAACAACAGCCTCTGGAACAAAAAAATGTATAGGGACGAACCCTGACCCTTAACATACTTAAGGCCAATCTTTTTTCCCCTACCGATTGGAGAAAAAAAAAAAAAATCTCCCACTTATATTTCTGCGGGTGCCACTTCCTGGCTTCACCCCAGGCAAAAAGATATTTCCAAGTCCTGTAATTGAAGTTCCCCAAAGCTGGCTTCCAGGGGCTCAACAGTCCCGATACAGGACTCAAGACCATTAGGTCCCGCTGGGAGTGTCCCAGGAGTGACCCCCCCAAGACTCGCTATGTCAGTGTACCAAGCCCTCCTGGGCTAATTCGGCTAACATTATTATCAGTGTTACCCCTTTCCGAATTCTTCACAAAAGATATGGCAGAAGTCAAAACAGAGGGAAAGCGTCAAATAAGGGACAACTGGTCCCTAAGGTGTTACCAGTGCATCTACCCCGATTGCCAGTGGGACCCTTGTCCTGGACACAACCTGTCCCAACTTGTTGTAGAACTTGGAATCTAGTAGATTCACCTGCAGAGTTCCCCCTGCCACTATTCTATACCTGGAATATGCACTGACGATAGAGACAGCACTTGTGCTGTCCCAGACAGAATGTGGTTTACCTTCCTGAGCCGCATGACTCCTGGTGCCACTGGGAGAACTGACAGCCAGATCTCTCTCTCTCTCTTTTTTTTTTTAAAGAGAAACTGCAAAAATGCAGACTTACCATTCCTGCTGCAGGACTCTGAACATAACAGGAGTCCAATCTTCACCCATCACAGCAAGCTTTGTCATAAAAGACCTTCAGGGACTGGGTCCCCCTTAATGTGGGGTCCACTCCCCTGGACCTGTATAGCACCCTGCAGGAAAGCACCTCGGTCAGAACAAACACTGCACAGGGCTCCATTACGCAGGGTCAGCACCATAAGGCTGCATTACAGGTAAAACCTTGAGGAATCTTCTCTTCTTCCAATGAGACTCGGGTACCATCCACTTTGGCTGATAGCTTTTTCGATTGGATCCGAATAAAGTCCATGATTCTAAATAGAACCGTTCAGACCTCCAAGTATGCTTCAAGAGCACATGTATCACATCAGTGCCCATTCCACCTTACAGACACTGGCGAAAAAACAGAGGTCCTTCCTGTGTAGGAGGTGTTATATGGGGGTGGACTTCCTGTTTGACTATCTGCCAGTGTCCATCCACCAGTAGGTGGTGTATAACCCATATAGTCATTATTATGGTTGCTCTGTGTCCCGTGATGTACAATAAAGAATTGTGGTTTTATTGGACCAAAGTGAATATCTGAGAAACAACAAAATCGGTGCACACAGGTATCTGACCCTTCATACAGTGCCTTGAAAAAGTATTCATACCTCTTGAAATTTTCCACATTTTGCCATTTTACAACCAAAAACGTAAATGTATTTTATTGGGATTTTATGTGATAGACCAACACAAAGTGGCACATAATTGTGAAGTGGAAGGAAAATGATAAATGGTTTTCCAAATTTTTCACAAAAATATCTGAAACGTGTGGTGTGCGTTTTTATTAGGTCCCTTTTATTCTGATACCCCTAACCAAAATCTAGTGGAACCAATTACCTTCAGAAGTCACCCAATTAGTAGAGTCCACCTGTGTGTAATTTAATCTCAGTATAAATACAGCTAGCCCTCAGAGGTTTGTTAAAGAATGTTAGTGAACAAACCGCGTCATGAAGGCCAAGGAACACACCAAACAGGTCAGGGATAAAGTCAGGGAAAAAAAAAATCCCAAGCACTCCACAAATCTGGCCTTTATGGAAGAATGGAAAGAAGAAAGCCATTGTTGATAGAAAGCCTTAAGAAGTCCCGTTTGTAGTTTGTGAGAAGCCAGGTGGGGGACACCGCAAACATGTGGAAGAATGTGCTTTGTTCAGATGAGATCAAAAGGTAACTTTTTGGCCTAAAGCAAAACACTACGTGTGGTGAAAAACACTGACACCAACACTGCACATCACCCTGAACACACCATCCCCACCGTGAAACATAGTGGTGGCAGCATCATGTTGTGGATATGCTTTTCATCAGCAGGGACAGGGAAGCTGGTGAGAGGTGATGAGAAGGTGGATGGAGCCAAATACAGGGCAATCTTAGAAGAAAGCCTGTTAGAGTCTGCAAAAGACTTGAGACTGGAGTGGAGGTTCACCTTTCAGCAGGACAACGACACTAAACATACAGCCAAAGCTACAATGGAATGGTTTAGATCAAAGCATATTCATGTGTAAGAATGGCCCGGTCAAAGTCCAGACCTAAACCCATTTGAAAATCTGTGGCAAGACTTGAAAATTGCTGTTCGCAGGTACTCTCCATCCAATCTGACAGAGCTTGAGCTATTTTGCAAAGAATGGGCAAAAATGTTACTCTCTAGATGTGCAAAGTTGGTAGAGACATCCCCAAAAAAGACTTGCAGCTGTAATTGCAGCGAAAGGTGGTACTAACCCCTTCCCGCCGACCGTACACAGATATGCGTACTCGGCTTTCCGGGGTTATACCGGGATGATGCCCGCAGCTGCAGGCATCATCCCATTACCGTTGTTTAGAGCGGGCGATCGGCTACCTGTATATAACAACCGATGCGGCTAAAAGCCGCTCGGCTGTTATACCGGAGGAGCGGGAGGGGACATCCCCCCCTCCCGCCGCTCTTACCGGGCCTCCCGTGCGATCGGGAGGCCCGGTGTCCAATCGGCTGTCTCCGGCGGCTGTGGGCGGGCTGGAACGAAGCCCTGGGCGGCTTCATTCCAGCCGTCTCAATGTAAACGCGGAAGCGACGTCATGATGTCACTTCCCGTTTACTCGGCTGCCAATGGCGCCGAATTTAAAAAAATATACAGTATTCAGAATCGCCGTTTTCGGCGATCTGAATACTTTGAAGTGCAGAGGAGGGATCGGAGGTCTTTTAGACCCTCGATCCCTCCATAAAGAGTACCTGTCACCACCTATTACTGTCACAAGGGATGTTTACATTCCTTGTGACAGCAATAAAAGTAAAAAAAAAAACATTTTTTTTAAAAACACAATGTATAAGTCTAAAAAAAAAAAAAAAAAAAAAAAAAAAAAATGTTTAAAGCGCCCCCATCCCCGCGAGCCCGCGCAGTGAAGAAAACGCATACAGAAGTCGCGCCTGCATATGTAAACGGTGTTCAAACCACACATGTGAGGTATCGCCGCGATCGTCAGAGCGAGAGCAATAACTCTAGCCCTAGACCTCCTCTGTAACTCTAACCTGGTAACCGTAAAAAAAAAAATTAAAGCGTCGCCTATGGAAATTCATAGCTACCATAGTTTGTCGCCATTCCATGAGTGCGTGCAATTATAAAGCGTGATATGTTTGGCATCTATTTACTCGGCGTAACATCATCTTTCACATTATACAAAAAAATTGGGGTAACTTTACTGTTTGGATTTTTTAAAATTCATGGAAGTGTCCCTTTTCCAAAAATTTGCGTTTAAAACACCGATGCACAAATACAGCGTGATATAAAATATTGCAACAATCTCTATTTTATTCTCTAGATTCTCTGCTAAAAAATATATATATAATGTTTGGGGGTTCTAAGTAATTTTCTAGCAAAAATTATGGATTTTAACTTGTAAACACCAAATTTCAAAAATAGGTTTAGTCATGAAAGGGCTACAAAGTGTTGACTCTGGAAGGCTGAATACAAATGCACACCACACTTCAGATATTTACTTATAAAAAAATTTAAAACAATTTATCATTTTCCTTCCACTTCACAATTATGTGCCACTTTGTGTTGGTTTATTACATAAAATCCCAATAAAATACATTTAAGTTTTTGGTTGTAACATGACAAAATGTGGAAAATTTCAAGGAGTATGAATATTTTTTCAAGGCACTGAATAAAGACTGCCTTTGGTAAAGCAAAACTTCACCCAAAAGGGTAAGTTTCTGCTTAAAATCGCATTAAAAATGCTGCGCTATCAAAGGTATAAGCAAAAAGCCTCTGAACTAGTAAAAATATAACCTCTACACTGTGGTAATAATAATGTATAAAATATATAATGAAAAATATATAAAATGACACGTGCACTTAAGCACTTTTATAATTCTAGTATTTGGATCTATTTAAATTTCCACAGACTTATTTACTTTAAAAAAATTTATTTTTTTGTATCACTATATAAATGCACATTGTCACTTTATTATTTGGCTATTAAGCACGTGTCATTTTATATATTTTTCATTATATATTTTATACATTATTATTACCACGGTGTAGAGGATATATTTTTACCAGTTCAGAGGCTTTTTGCTTATACCTTTGATAGTGCAGCGTTTTTAATGCGATTTTAGTACTTTTACATGGTTTATGCTTGCAGCTGATTCAAAGAGGATTTATTGGTTTATTATTGTTAGTGGAGGCTCACAGGACTTTCTATATAATGTAAGTTTCTGCTTGTTTGCCCCCCCACCCCGTCTTTAACAAACTGTGTTTTTTTGGGGGGAGGGGGAGTGGGTACCTGCCATAACCTAGTTGAAGCTTAGCTTCTCTTTAACAAAGCACTGCAGGTTTTTTTTTCTTTTAGCTTTGGATAGAGTAGGGAAGAGTTAAAATCCCCTTAAGTGTATTTTTTGCTGTCCGTGTTGGGAAGATTTCTCTTCACTTCCTGCGCTGTAGCCATTTTTTTGGCTATGGCTTGCTATTAATGTGGTTATTAAAGAAGGATACTGATACCTTTATTTTTTAATTTTTTTATGATAGAGTAGGAAAGAGTATTCCTTGTCAGGTTTAGGCAGTATAGAGGTTAATGATTGCCAAGGAGTACCCCCCAAACAACATAAGTGTTTGTCATCAATTGCAGAGTTGTTGGAGAATCTCTAAGTAAAGAACAATCATTCCCATTTAAACACAGGACACGTCCAACAATCAAACCTCCCAAGGCAAACCCTGGGGAGAAGCTGAAGTGGGACTGGTGGGTCTATGATTGTAAGAGGGACAACAAACTCTTATTTATGGTTCTATTGTCAATCAACTGTTTATTTTTTAAATTTAGGTAACAAAATTTTTACAACCGGTCATATCAGATTTCCACTGTTCTCTGTGTTCCCACTAGGGAGAGTTCCCCATGCCTAGTATGATCGTTGGGACAAAACATAAGGCAAAATCTTTAGCAGAAAAAAATGTCTTTATCCAGAAAAAAAAAAAAAGTCTTGAATATAGCTTTTAGTAATCTGGACAAGCCGAATAAAGTGTAAGAAATGAAACTGAATTGGTTGTTAGGGCTGCATGTTAAATGTTATTCAAATCCCTTACAAGAGGGATCATAAATCTTTCCTATAAACAGGACATATTTCCATTTACATAAACACAAAGTCCTTCAGGCTGGCTAGCATATCACCCTACAAGGTGGTACCATGCCAGATTTTCAGTTTTTTTTAAACAGGTAGCCATGCCAGATTGTTATTACATCAATAATAAACGGTGCATCATTGCAATGAAATTACACAGATTTTACTATCCTTTATTGTTTGCACAAGAAGCTCTCTTTTAATAGTGCTTAAAAACTCAAAGCTACTACCGTTGTCAAAAAAAAAAAAAAAAAAAAGCTACAAAATAAAAATTAATACTATATTTCGAGTAAAAAAACACCCTTGTTTACGGATATTATGTGTTGATTTTAAATCACAAAAGTTGCAGCCAAGCAAAACCATTCAATTAGCAAGAAGAATTAATTTGAATAATACCCTAAAGTTAACTAGGCAAAGCTTTCTGCAAAAGATCATGATGTTATTACCGTATACTGTACTTTAACACTTTATTTATTCACTGTCCGTGGGGCTGATTTACAGGCAATAAAATGCAATCACTACACAAATGCAGCAGGAGAATCATTCGCTAATGGAAGTTTTAGCAGAGGAGAGCACTGACAAGAACTAATTCTTCTCCACTCTATACTTTATCACGGTAAACATTCACTAACGTATACATTAAGGAAAAGTTAAATACGTTATGACCCCATAAATAGCTCTATCAGTCAATAGGATACTTAGTGTAAAAGGACCAGACTCTATTGGTCAATTAATACTTAGGTAATTATTACATAAATTCAAGCTGGACAGAGATGGGGACGATCAGATGTGCCCAGTTCATGTAGGACGAGAACAGTCATTAAGAAAGGACGGTGAATTTATAACACCACAATCCCTATGCTGTTAGAGGACATGGCTCTTCTTCAATATCTTATCTCTCAAATAATTTTGATACTATCAGTTACATTTTCTAAAGTATTTTCTTTACCAAAATGCTCTAATTTCAGAACTCTATGTTCCACAAAAATAGTTGGCATCATTCTAAACTTACAGCATGGACTGCAGTGTTTCATATCAGGATACCCTTTCTATATGACATTTTTTTTTTAACTTTCAGCCAATGCAGTCAATGTACTAAGTTTTGTTGGAAACACCAGCAGGAGTAAAGAATAGTTTTACAGTTTGTGGTTAGGAGCTTTGCCAGGATTGGCCCCCTGGCTCCTCTTCTGCGTGTTGTCGTCCTATTTGTGTGGTTGTGGGCGCCATTGGGGGGGTATGGGCGACACATTTTGGGGTTTTGGGGATACCACCACTTTACATTTGCTACTGTCCATGTTTTTTTTTTTTGCTTTATATGTTTACCAGTTTCTCATGCTCTTTAATATCCGGGTAAATGTTTTTAAGCATTTGCTTCTTTGAATTATGTAGGTTATGCATTTGTGTACTATACATTCTCTCCTGCTTTTGTTTATGGAAGTTACATTGTCCTTTGCTCTACCTACTTCTGACTGCATATGCTGTACATGGAGATTTTTTTCTTCATTTTTTTTTTTTTTTTTTTTTTAACTAAATGGCAAGGATCCTAAAACAGGGTGGACACAGACCACACATTTTCCAAAGTGTCTAGTTGAAGAGATCACCAATACCTTCCTGGCTTCAGAAATCAAAACAAATGCATTATACTTAGAGTTCAGAACAGAACATTTTTAATTTGGAGGTCTTCTTCCTCTATGTCCTGCAATTTACCAATGGTCAGAGAAATACTGTATTTTTCGCTCCATAAAATGCACTTTTTTCCCCAAAAAAATATGGGGGAAAATGTCTCTGTGTCTTATGGAGAGAAAATTGACCAGTCACTGCCCCCCCACCATGTTACAGTACCAGCAGGAGGGCGGAGGAAAGACATCCCAAGCCCCCGTGAGCGCCGAGCGACCTCCCGGCTGGGCCTGTCAGGCGGATGTGACATCAGGTCAGGCTGCATTTATAAGACTGAAAAGGCTGCATTTCATTGGCACAGGTAAGACTGCATTTTATGGGACTGGTAAGGCTGCATTTCATGGGACTGGTAAGGCTGCATTTTCTTTGGCACAGGTTAGGCTGCATTTTACGGGGCTGGTAAGGCTGCATTTCTTTGGCACAGGTCAGGCTGCATTTTATGGGACTGGATAAGGCTGCATTTCATTGGCACAGGTCAGGCTGCATTTCATGGGCACATAATATTAAATATTTTAGTACATTTAGTATTTGGTCCACAATATTTTTTTCTTGTTTTCCTCCTCTAAAACCTAGGTGCATCTTATGGTCAGGTGTATCTTATGGAGCGAAAAATACGGTAATATCAAAAGGTAGTACTGATTTAGGTATTGGTCTGCTTTAAATACTTGGTTCATTAATAAAAAATTAACCCATGTGGGTTATATAGCCAAAAATATTTTTGGTGCACAGCTTTTACTCATATGGTTCAGACTAGCTATTTCCAGACGGGTTTTCAAATACGTTGTCTATGCATATGTATTTAAATGCCATGTCAAAGGTAAGTTGTCAGATAATTCCCTGGTAACCAACTTACCACTAGATCCAAGCCTACGGACAGATGTAGACTATATGTTCTCATAGTATGGCCACATGGACATTTTGAAATGATCCTTCATATACTGAAAACTACACTTTTTTTTTATTACTTAACCCCTTTATAGGGGATGGTCTAGGTACAATAAAAGGTTGATGTACACAGAAGTCAATTTTTACTCTAACATGGAAAACCACTGTAAGAGTCAATGGCACATGAAAAGTCAAAATTGGTTAGGTCAATGTGCTCCATGAGCATAATTATTACTGGTCATGTGCTGTATATTTTTACAGACTCTGAGTTTTAAATTGCCCAGAAGGAAATGTACAGATTTTATATGTTTCCATTTGGGCACAACACATACACAAAAAGCAGTGTCAATACAAGGATTCTGCTAATGTTATGATGACTATTGACGGCACCAGGTAAATTTGAAGATTGCCCGGTAGTACCAACTAACATGCTAAGAATGTGCTCAGAGGTAAAGGAAGACAACTAATAAAGACTATTTGCAAAGGTAATGTTTTCAGTGTCCTGCTTGGCAACATTACATTTGCTGGAAAGTTGGATTTACAGTTTTTATTAAATCGGCAATAGTGTTTTATAGTCAAGCATTTCAATCCTTAAAAAAAAAAATATTTTAAATTATTACAAAGAAATTGTTCTGTGCCTCTTTCTCATTCGCTGTCACCCTGAAAGCAGGATTTGAGAAGTTAGGGAGACATTGTGTAGTTCATTTTAGTAATTATTACGCAACAAATTTTCCTCCACCTTCGAAATGCTCTATTGCAGATAAAGAAATTAATTCTGTAATTGGAAATAGAATGAACGTGTAAATTACAATTCTTTCAAAAGTACTGTGTATAATATATCCCCTGCTCCAAGTGATAGCCATTAGCTTTCCACTATATCAAAAATGACTAGATCTGGCTGAAAAGAAATTCATATTTCTGAACTCCTTTTAATTATCTTGGGTTCCACTCTTTGAATCTATTTCCCATATACATTTGGCACAATCCTACTTAAACTCATATATAATGCCCAGGAGTCCTGTTATGAATTAAATGTAGATCCTAAAATCAAATCAATTCAAACACAATTCTTTGTGCTATTAAATCTTGCTAAACAATTTATCATCACAGCTCCATTAAAATTATGACCTCATCTGAAGCAAGCAGCTTTGCCTCTTTTGTTCTAATACAATTACCCAAGAAAGTCACCATTTAGGAACTCTTCAAGAGGTTAAACAAGTTTTAGTGTTATTTAAAGGCACTGCAAAACAGGTGTCATAGGGATCCTTAAGTATATACTCCCATCCACTATACAGTGTTTTCTTTATACAGTGCCTTCTAATCTCTAGTGTACACACAGGACAGGTGCTCTGGGAGGGTGAGCAGCGAGAACTGAGCTGCTGAGAGAAAGACTCGAATTGCTTCAGTGCTGCTGCCTATGAATTCTGAGGATGAATTGCTCCACAATTTCTGCAGTTACAGGGATAAGAGAGGTTATTATTTTGTTTTAAATCTTATTTACAGGTTGTAAAGCATATGGAAATACTTTAATGTCCATAGCTTGGCCACAGACTCACGTTTAAGAAACTCTGTTGCTAAAGCAAAACAACAAGCTAATAGACGCTACAAGTAGCTTTCAGATGGACTAATAGACATTAAAAAGGAGTCATTCACAGTAATTTCTTGCTCTTGGCCTGGACAGCTGCAAACCATACACTAAGTGTGCTTACAGTGAGTCTATGCAGAGCAGGTGGGGTAGTAGATCAACCACCCTGACTCCTCACACAGCATCCTGCAAGCATTGCACAACTCTTATAGTGGAGCTGGACTTTTTTGGCCAACTCAACCAAAACAGGGACATTCAGTATAAAAAGAAGAGACATGCAGCAAATGCAGCAGGGGCTGCCCCCTTGGACTTCTACGGCAGAAATTGGAGTAGTAAAGTAGGAAAATGGCAGCACAGTGCCACTTTTATTGAGTACACAATACAGAATACATTTTATAAACATGAACAGTAACATTAAAATATACAGGGTACACCAATGAACCAGTTAATACATTAATGTATATATCAAACCCAAGGCTAATAATCCAAGCACTACCAGATTCAAGTTCAGGTCAGTCCGTGAAGAGCATACATCCCAAGATGTTTTGGAAATTTATTGGTATATGTTTTTTCCTTCATCAGGGTTGTTTTACATTTGGGTGACTATCTTTATCTGCAACATAGATATAGTTACATAGCATCTGTACTATAATGCATAAGAAGCAAGTAGTTTTACATAGTGAACTGTATGGTATTTAGGCTTAGAGGTACTTACATACAGGGTTCATTGAAGGACATGGGGAAATAATAAAAACAATTATAAAAATTATAGGTTGGCTGAGAGAGTCCGCATGGACAGCATGGGTGGATAGGCATGCAACCCCGGGCTGGCCACTGATTCACATCCACAAGATACACCCTGATGGCTACATCAGCAAAGAAGTGATACTGTCTAAAGGGCCATAGAAAAACAAAAGAGAATCAATGTTTTAAAGTTGAAACACAAGAACAGCAAGTGTGCCCGTGGCAGCAAAGCGGAGGCATATATTGCCCAGAATTGCCTATTAGTATGTTACCTTTCAGTATACTGGTGGAAGCGCTGACATCAAATCGGCTGTACTCGAACCGAGACATGCCAGCTGTGAGCACTGTTTTATGAGGCGTCACCTGCTGAGGGAGCCAATCCTTACAGGGGGTGGTGCTGGTTGTCCAGCCTCATTAGCTGTATAGGGAACAGCTGAGGCCAGACTTGGAGTGTCTCCCTGTAGGGGAGGCGCGAGGCGTAGCCCCGCTGCTCGGGGCGAGATTACGTCCCGTGCCGGTGCGTCACCGCGAAAAGAAAGTCTCCGTCTGTGTCGTAGACACAGATAGGAGCTCCTACCCGCACATACGGCCCATATGGAGACAGCGAGAACCCTGTCATCCACTAGCCATGCGCAGGTGGAGCCTACCCGCCGGGTGGTGTGAGAAGTAAGGCGGCCCAGGGAACACACCGTGCGCCACCCAGTGGACCAAAAGAAAAATGTCAGCCAACGTGTTTACAATGCAAAACCATCAAAATCACAGTAAAACAAACGGAAGCCAAAAAAAAAAAATCAATGAATAAATAAAAAAATAATAAATGATAATTTAAGAAAATAAAATAAAAAAATTGAGAAAAGGGTAGAGAGACATGGCAGTTAAATATCAAGTGGACACAATTAACAATAGAATAAATGTTCCATATTGCTTACATGCAGTTATGAAGGTAATAATGCAGTTACAAGGTTGTATTGTGAAAGGTACATCACAGTATAAGGAAACCATAATGTCACTAATCATAGTGTCCCCATAGTGTCAAAAGGGGGCACCTGCATAACCAATGAGTCTATGAAACAATGGTGTGAAAGATATAGCATGAAGCAAGGAAGTTGAGATGTTGTTAGAGCTGGGACTTTGGAGGAGGAGCTATAGGTTTAATTCACAGCCCCCTGATACAAAGCCTGGAAGAAAGGATTTAAAGTTAAATGCCTCATTTAGGCCAGGTGGTGAGGTGGCCTGTAAATTAAATATCTATCTCAACTCACATATGAGGAGACGCTTGTTAAAATCACCACCTCTGGAGCTGAAATGTATACGGTCCAGTGCCAAAAAGTATACCTTAGGGATAGTTTCTGGATGAACTAGTGCCATATGGTGACCAATGGGAGAATCAGGATCTCGTTTGCGTATGGTGGATAGATGTGGTATATTCCCTTCCAAAATTCATTTATGGTCTTCCCAACATAGTAGCACATTCACAAGTGAGTAGGTACACTATGCCGAGAGTCCTACAATTTACATAATGTTTAGGAAGAAAAGTGCGTCCATTGGGCAAATCAATATGTTTACGCCTATCCATGTATTGGCAATAGCCACATCCACCACATGCAAAGGTTCCCAGGGTTTTACGTATGTCCCCTTTGATGGATTTATATTCACTAGCTACCAACTTGTCACCCACAGAGGAAGCCCTCCTATAGGCGACCGCTGGCAGGTCAGAGACAAATGGGGCAAGCAGTGAATCCATAGTTAATAGGTGCTAGTACTTGTTCAAGATATGCCTAACTTGTTTGTGCTGTGTCGAGTAAGTGGTGATAATACTAGTTGTATCATCATTCAAGGGTTGTTTGTGTGCATTTAATAAATCTCGACGAGTTAAATTAATTGTTTTTCTATAGGCTTTGTTGAGGCAGGTGCTGGAGTATCCCCTTTCTAGAAGTCTATTTCTCAGAGTATCAGCCTCATTTTTGAAACTGGCATCATCTGAACAGTTCCGGCGAGCCCTCAAGTACTGACTATAGGGGATTGATGCAAGTAGGGGTTTAGGATGGAAACTTAATGCATGTAATAATGAATTTCTGGTTGTAGATTTACGGTAATCTTCACTAGAAAGGCCACCATCTGTCTGTTTTTTAATAAGTACATCCAGAAAGGTGATCTCAGTTGTAATATGTGACATGGAAAAATTTGTGTAGAAGATCATCTGATCCATCCCAAATTATGAACGCGTCATCTATGTAGCAATGCCATGCGAGTACATGGTCCATGTACACAGATAGCGAGTCATTAGTAAGCAGTGAATGTTCCCACTTCCCCGGGTACAGGTTGGCATACGATGGGACACAACATGTCCCCATCTCTACCTCCCTGTACCTGGAGTTAGTGGGAACCATCAAAGCAAAAGGCATTATGGTAAAGTATAAATCCAAGAGATGTTAGAATGAAATCAGTGTAACTGGGTTCACATTCACTAGAACGTGGCAACACATGACGTATCACTGCAAGGCCCTTCTCATGAGGAATGGTGCTATACAGTGCCTCAAAAACTATAGCGACCAATTGGGTATCATCCTCAATACGCATATTCTGAATGATTTGACATGCACGTTACAAAAGGTTTAAGGTGACTGTCCACTACATGACAAAGATTTTCAGTTAAATTGCCACACCCAGATATGATGGGTCTACCTGGGGGATTAATAGAGTGCTTATGCAGCTTGGGCAAAGCATAAAAGGTGGCCTCCCTAGGGAAGCCCACTCTTATGAATTCCCATATTTGTTTGGCTATGACATTATGGTAAAATGCCGCATCCACCATCCCATCAGATAAAATCTTGAGTGAATTTATCTAGCAGCGACCTATGTATAGGTCGGTACCATTCAGAGTTGCAGAGTATTTTTATACACATTTCGATGTAGTGGATACTATTCATAACCACGACATTGCCGCCCGTGTCAGAGGGTTTGATGACAATGTTGTGGTTACGGGCCAACGAGCTAAGCACCTTCTTCTCGCCATGATTAAGCCTAGTATGAGGCCCAGAAAAGTTTTTCATTCTCTGGATATCGGCAGATACCAGTTTTAGAAATTAGGATTAGAGCTAGGTGGAGGATATATAGCAGACTTTTTAAGGAGAGATCAATAATATGTGCGCTGTCTTGTGCAGTGGATGTATTATCCACAGCCTCTATATCAATTGAGTCAATTCGATTTTTCGGCTCATTTTCTTCCAATAATGATATCAAATTGTCTAACACTTGTGTATCTTGATTAGTTTGCCCAGGTTCTAAAGCTTGTTTCTTAGCATATAGACTTTTAAGCAAAACGTTACGTATCAAAAAAAGCCTCAGGCACACCCGTCCAAAATACACAAATACAACACACACAAACCATGTTAAACGTTGTGAATTTGTCCTCATTCTTTGGATCATGATGCGATGGCTGTACTTGCATGTGGCCTTACTTTTTGCCCAGACTCAAGTCTTCCAAATTTGAGGCCATTAAGGACATCCATCTCTTCATACGTAACATTTTGCTTAAAAGTCTATATGCTAAGAAACAAGCTTTAGAACCTGGGCAAACTATTCAAGATACACAAGCGTTAGACAATTTGATATCATAATTGGAAGAAAATGAGCAGGAAAATCTAATTGACTCCATTGATATAGAGGCTCTTCTTGCAGCTGTGAATAATACAACCACTGCACAAGGCAGCACACATATTATTGATCCCTCCTTCAAAAAAAATCTAATATATATCCTCCCCCTAGCTCTAACCCTAATGCAGCGGTATTTCTAAAACTGGTATTTGCCGATATCCAGAGAATGAAAAACTTTTCTGGACCTCATACTAATCTTAATCATGACGAGAAGAGAGTGCTTAGCTCATTGGCCTGTAACCAAGACATTGTCACCAAACCCTCTGACAAGGGCGGCAATGCCGTGGTTATGAATAGTGTCCACTACATCAAAATGTGAATAAAAATACTCAGCAACTCTGAATGGTACCGACCTATAAATAGATCGCTGCTAGATAAATTCACTCAAGATTTTTATCTGATGGTGGATGCGGCATTTTACCATAATGTCATATCCAAACAAATATGGGAATTCATAAGAGTGGGCTTCCCTAGGGAGGCCACCTTTTATGCTTTGCCCAAGCTGCATAAGCACTCTCCTAATCCCAAGTAGATCCATCATATCTGGGTGTGGCAATTTAACTGAAAATCTTAGTCGTGTAGTGGACAGTCACCTTAAACCTTTTGAATGGGTGACGATATTCCGCGCTTAGGAGAATAGGAACAAGGAAGGACTGCTGCCCCCCTAAAAATGAAAATCACCTAGGTGAAATCCAGTGTACAGAAATTGCTATAAACAGGGGAATTGGCGCTGTCCGGCTATATGTGCATTAAATAATGATTCCTACAAGTGTAAGAAAAAAGGAGGCATACATGTAGAAAAAATAATAAAATAATAAAAAATAATAAAACAATTAATATGCGTGTGACCAATGTGTTGTGGGAGCTATTAAAGTGCAAACAACACTCCCAACAGGTGTTAGAATAATAAAGTGCAACTTGCTCCTGAGATAAATATATATGTGCCAATTTCTCAATAAGAACCAACTGCCTATATATGTATAAAAATGTGCCCAAAAGTAAAAACAAGAACTCCGAAATAAACACTTATGGCAATAAAACAGTATTGGCAGTAAAGAACAAACAATTATGACAGTAAAAAATCCCCAGCATGTGTGCATAAAAAAGTCCAACAAAGCAATGTGTGAAAGGTAAAGAAAATATATATGTGAAAAACAACAAAAATGTATAAAGCAGTAACTCTGTCCAAGTGATGGATGTTTAACATTTGGGGATACAAAAACATCAGAGAAGGATAAACACCCCTGGACGGAGGACCGTTTCCTGGACTTTGGCATTGCAGGATTTTCCACATATGCCTTTTACCCCTGCAGGGGTTAGGCAGTCCGGTGAGTGTAAGCACGAGTGGGGGTGCAGTGAAGGACGGGGACAACACCAGTCAATGCTGAAATCACGTTTTTTTCACCAAAAGGATACACTTTAGGACCTTGATTTTGGACACTTACTGCTTTATACATTTATTTTTTGTTTTTCACATATATATTTTCTTTACCTTTCACAGATTGCTTTGTTGGACTTTTTTATGCACACATGCTGGGGATTTTTTACCGTCATAATTGTTTGTTCTTTACTGCCAATACTGTTTTATTGCCATAAGTGTTTATTTCGGAGTTCTTGTTTTTACTTTTGGGCACATTTCTATACATATATAGGCAGTTGGTTCTTATTGAGAAATTGGCACATATATATTTATCTCAGGAGCAAGTTGCACTTTATTATTCTAACACCTGTTGGGAGTGTTGTTTGCACTTTAATAGCTCCCACAACACATTGGTCACACGCATATTAATTGTTTTATTATTTTTTATTATTTTATTATTTTTTCTCCATGTATGCCTCCTTTTTTCTTACACTTGTAGGAATCATTATATAATGCACATATAGCCGGACAGCGCCAATTCCCCTGTTTATAGCACCTTAAACCTTTTGTAACATGTATGTCATCTTATGTACGGGACACTATCCACTTTTTGCAAATCATTCAGGATATGCATATTGAGGATAATACCTAATTGGTCGCTATAGATGTTGAGGCCCTGTGTAGCACCATTCCTCATGAGAAGGGCCTTGCAATGATACCCCACGATCTAGTGAATGTGAACCCAGTTACATTGATTTCATTCCAACATCTCTTGAATTTATACTACACCATAACGCCTTTTGATTTGATGGTTCCCACTACCTTCAGGTACAGGGGGTAGCGATGTGGACATGTTGTGCCCCATTGTATGCTAACCTGTACCCGGGGGAGTGGGAACATTCACTGCTTACTAATGACTCACTATCTGTGTACATGGGCCATGTACTCGCATGGCATCGCTACATAGATGACGTGTTCATAATTTGGGATGGATCAGATGATCTTCTACACAAGTTCATGGCCTGTATTAACATTAACAAATTTAATTTAAGTTTTACCATGTCACATAGTACAACTGAGATCACCTTTCTGGATGTACTTATTAAAAAACAGACAGATGGTGGCCTTTCTAGTGAAGGTTACCGTAAATCTACAGCAGGGAATTCATTATTACACACATCAAGTTTCCATCCTAAACCTCTACTTGCATCAATCCCTTATAGTCAATACTTGAGGGCTCGCCGGAACTGCTCAGATGATGCCAGTTTCAAAAATGAGGCTGACACTCTGAGATATAGACTTCTCGAAAGGGGTACTCCAGCACCTGCCTCAACAAAGCCTATAGAAAAACAATTAATTTAACTCGTCGAGACTTATTAAATGCACAAACAACCCTCGAATGACGATACAACTAGAATTATCACCACTTACTCAACACAGCACAAACAAGTTAGGCGTATCTTGAACAAGTACTGGCACTTATTAACTACAGATTCACTGCTTGCCCCATTTGTTTCTGACCTGCCAGCGGTCGTCTATATGAGGGCTCCCTCTGTGGGTGACAAGTTGGTAACTAGTGAATATAAATCCATCAAAAGGGGACATATGTAAAACCCTGGGAACCTTTGCATGTGGTGGATGTGGCTATTGCCAATACATGGATAGGCGTAAACATATTGATTTGCCCAATGGACGCACTTTTCGTCCTAAACATTATGTAAATTGTAGGACTCCCAGCATAATCTATCCCTAAGGTATGCTTTTTGGCACTTGACCGTATACATTTCAACTCCAGAGGTGGCGATTTTAACAAGCGTCTCCTCAAATGTCGGTTGAGATGAATATTTAATTTACAGGCCACCTCACCACCTGCCCTAAATGAGGCATTTAACTTTAAATCCTTTCTTCCAGGCTTTGTCTCAGGGGGCTGTGAATTAAACCAATAGCTCCTCCTCCAAAGGCCCAGCTCTAACAACATCTCAACTTCCTTGCTTCATGCTATATCTTTCACACCATTGTTTCATAGACTCATTGGTTATGCAGGTGCCCCCTTTTGACAAATTTATTATTTATCATTTATTATTTTTTTATTTATTCATTGATTTTTTTTTATTTTGGCTTTGGTTTGTTTTCTGTGATTTTGATGGTTTTGCATTGTAAACACGTTGGCTGACATTTTCCGTTTGGTCCACTAGGTGGCACACAGTGTATTCCCTGGGCCTCCTTACTTCTCACACCACCCAGCGGGTAGGCTCCACCTGCGCATGGCTAATGGATGACAAGGTTCCCACTGTCTCTATATGGGCCGTATGTGCAGGGAGGAGCTCCTATCTGTCCCCACTGTGTCTATGACACAGACGGAGACTTTTTTTTCGCTGGTGACACACCAGCGCGGGACGTCATCACGCCCCTGCAGGGAGACACTCTGAGTCTGCCCTGAGCTATTCCCTATACAGCTAATGAGGCCGGACAACCAGCACCACCCCCTGTGAGGATTGGCTCCCTCATCAGGTGACTCCTCATAAAACAGCACTCACTCACAGCTGGCATGTCTCGGTTCGAGTACAGCCGCTCTGATGTTTGTGCTTCCACCGGTGTACTGAAAGATAACATACTAATAGGCAATATATGCCTCCGCTTTGCTGCCACGGGCACACTTGCTATGCCTGTGTATCAACTTTAAAACATTGATTGATTCTCTCTTGTTTTTCTATGGCCCTTTAGACAGTATCACTTCTTTGCTGATGTAGCCATCAGGGTATCTTTTGTGGATGTGAATCAGTGGCCGACCTGGGGTTGCATGCCTATCCCACCCATGCTGTCCAGGGGGACTCTCTCAGCCAACCTGGAATCTTTATAATTGTTTTTATTATTTCCCCATGTCCTTCAATGAACCCTGTATGCAAGTACCGCTAAGCTTAAATACCATACAGTTCACTATGTAAAACTATTTGATTCTTATGCATTATAGTACAAATATGTAACTATATCTATGTTGCAGATAAAGGTAGTCACGCAAATGTAAAACTCCCTTGATGAAGAAAAAAACATATACCAATAAATTTCTGAAACATGTCGGGATGTATGCTACAAATCTTCATGGACTGACCTCAGCTTGACTCTGGCAGTGCCTGGATTATTAGCCTTGAGTTTGAGATATACATTTATGTATTAACTGGTTCATTGGTATACCCCTGTATATTTTAACGTTACTGTTCTGGTTTATAAAATGTATAATATATTGTGTACTCAATAAAAGTGGCACTGTGCTGCCTTTTACCTACTTTACTACTCCCATTTCTGCCTTAAAAGTCCAAGGGGGCGGCCCCTGCTGCATGTCTTTCTATGTTTTAAGGATGTTGGCAGTCCCATAAATAATCTCTCTGACATTCAGCGTAAAGATAGAAAACATTATGTTAAAGTACAAAGGATTATTCCTAGAGTCGCCACACAAACATACTCTGAAGCTTGTACATACAGAAGTTCCAAATAACAACTTTAGGCCCCTTTCAAACTAGTGGACCGATTGGGTCCGCCTGTCAGTTTTTCAGGCAGACCGATCATACTCTACAGTCTCCTCTAGGATCTGCTCCCCATCCATCTGGCGGATCGGATGGCAGTTGGGTGTAAACAGACCATACAGTCTGTTTACATCTGACTGCCCATAGAGGAGAGCAGGCTGTGTCTACTCTGCATAAGCGGAGCGAACAGGGACCAGCCATCCGCCTGCTCGGCGGGGATCAGTGGACAGATTACCTGCTGAGCTTGTGCTTAGGGGCCTAAGCGTTTAATGAAATGTTCTTCCAAAAAAGAGGAGATGAAAAGATAAAATGCATACAACAAGCAGAAAGCAGGATAATCAGATTCTTTAAGTCACCAAAAATTTCTAAGGAGTAAAGAATACTTCTTACCTTGCCCAGCATCCGGCCCAGAAAATAATAGTGCCTGGCAAAGGAGTCCCCCACTAGCGTCTGTGCAGCAGGGTTGGGGTACAGCAAGCCCTCATTAGTAGTTTTGAAGAATCCCTGATTAGGATTAAAACCAGATTTAAGTAACTCATTTAAAAATTCTCTAAATATTCCACCACCATCGATCCCAGCTTCATCTAGGCCATGTGCGTTGAGTAGATGGACACGGATTCTCTTCTTGAGATCAGGTTCTGCAGAGATACAGCAAATTTCATAAAAAATAGCCTACACATGTTGATTGTATAATACTAATAAACCGGCATAATTCTTTTTTTTTAATTGCATGTAAACCCCATCAATGATCTTCTCATATTTGTTCCCGTTTGGTCTGGTAAATATACAACTGAATGTGTTTTGCTAGATGTGTTCAATAGGTGCAATAAAAAAAAAAAAAACTGTAGATCAACAGAAATTCAGAGCTGCCCTGTGCATACTTCCTGTTTAATATCAAAGAGCCCTCCTAGTTCTAATCTTTTTCATTTTGTTAAATATAATTGAAAAAGCCAAAAGATTTGATCTTTTAAAAACATCCAGCCTGGCCAATTATTCTACTATAAAAGAGGTACCTTAAAGCAAATCTAAACTAAAAAAAATGGGTTTTTGTACTTGCAGTAAAATAAGCAGTGGTGTTTTACTTTTACCTACAGAAAAAACAATGGCAAATCGTAAGCCAGCCCCCACTATAACCCCTTTTCTGTCCAGCATTCCTTAGCTTTCCTTAGCAGTACTAAGGCCATAGAAAAACACAGATGGGACCTTTGTCCCACAATGGACTCCAAGAAATGGATTTTACAGCAAGTACGGAAATCATATTTTCTCTTTCTCACCCACTGAGCGACACATGACTTCAGATACATTCGGGACATCCAAAAGCAGTCCAACTGAGAGGTGGGCAACCCAATAAAAAAACATTAACTATCCTCACTAGAAGGACTGGGGACAGTCTTCACCTCAGGAGCTGCCTGAAGGACCCATGGCTGAATCTAAATGGATAAGGTTAGGCCTTCCGCTAGATAGGGGAACCTGCAAGCATAAACAGCCATGGATAAAGGGGCATGAATTTTAGCCAAAATGCTTGATTTGATTGTAGCCGTATTAGTGCAATTGTGACAGAGAAAATTGAGTACTGTCCGTGATACTTTTTTTATTTGCACTAACATATTTATTTTTTATTTGCACTAACACTCTGCTGCTATCTTTATTACCATTGATTTGTATGTGTTTGGTTTTCTCTTTTTTTTTTTTCTTCTTCTTTAACATTCTGCTTAAAAATTTGTGAATCAGTACTGCTTGGACCTTGAAGAAGGGGACATACCCCGAAAGCTTGTCCTCAAAAATTGTATGTTAGTGCAAATAAAAAAAGTATCACGGACAGTACTCAATTTTCTCAGCCAAAATGCTAACAGCATTTACCTGATTAAGGGCAGGATATGGGGAGGAATCTGAAGGACCTTCCCCAGGAGGCTGCTGAGCAGCAAAGGAGGTAGGGCCATTCGGCTGGTGAAAAAGTCCCTAAAAGTCCACCAAACCTTCTCATTTATCAGCAGAGAGCACCTGCAGCAGGAAAAAGGATGTTCTGCCTGCTCACAATCCAAGGAGGCACAGGGTCTTTAAGCAGCGATCTCCACTGGCCTCAATGGGTCTGAGGTGCAGAAGCCAGTCCTCTCAGTGCATCTGCTCACAGTTGAGGAGAGTCAGTCTTCAAGGTAATGTCCTTTAGAAGGACCATTAGAGTGAAATTGGTACTCTTAGCATTATCCAGCACAGGGGTCAGACAATTTTCCCTGTTGCAGTGGGGACTTGCACTCTTTCCTGGAGCTGAAGGCACTCGGACACCTAAGTGGTGTCCAATAGAGTCAGAAGTAGAAAAATACTTCTCTCTCTCCTCCTCTGGATAGTATTTCTGAGGCTTGAGGTACTTGAGTTAATGAAATTGCCCAGAGATTAAAGCAACCTCTCATCAGACCTCCTACATTGGGGCTAGAGCATGCTCAGGCTTCCTGTGACATTACTGATTACAGTGTCCAGCACAGGGTCCAAGATGCAACGTTCTTCTGAGACCAAACTATTCGGATGCTCTTTGGATATGTTATCTGCATCTCAACAGTGCCATGCATATCTGTATAGACATACAGAGGTCCACCCTGGGTGAAAAGAGAACTTTGGAGAGAATTAATCCACTTCGGCAAGGTCTGATAAATTATGGTCACTTTCAACACAGGACAGAGGGTGAGAACAGCCAGTTCAAACAGAGATTGGAGGAGGAATTCTAACTATCTGTCAGTATGAACATGCCTTTTAAGAGACTTATGGGGTTCCTTTACGGTGTTCTTATTAATGTGTTTGTAAAGCTTACGTTTTTTTTTTACATTAAAATAACAGCCCCAATCCTCCTCTTCTTGGGTTTCCGCCAGTACTCCTGGCTCCTCCTTCCCCACCGAGTGCCCCCATAGCAAGTCACTTGCTCTAGAGCAGGGGTCTCAAACTGGTGGCCCTTCAGGTGTTGCGGAACTACAAGTCCCATCATACCACTGCCTGTGGGAGACATGCCTGTAACTGTCAGCATTGCAATGCCTCATGGGACTTGTAGTTTCACAACAGCTGGAGGGCCGCCAGTTTGAGACCCCTGCTCTAGGGGCACTCGTGCATGCTCGCTCCCGAGCCCTGCATGTCCATAAAAAAAAACAGAGATCGGGGCTTGGCCTCGCTCCAGCTCCCTTGTCACTAGCTTTGATTGACAGCAGCGGGAGCCGATGGCTCCTGCTGTTGTATCTGAGTAAATGAGGAGCGAGAGAGCGTGAGAGACTTAGCTCTTGTGCAAATCAATGGAATGAGAACTGGCTTCGGAATGTATTGGGGGGGGGGGGGGGGGGGCTGCATGCAGAAGATTTAGAACACAGAATGCAATACTTCTGCCTTTACAACCGATTTAAAGTGGCACACTGGTTAAACCACTGTAAGACAACTTCCAGCACACTCTCAGGTGGGGCCCAGACCCCTCAGGGTGCTTCCAGTCTGTGTGGAGGAATACCTTGAATAGTGGGTGCAAGGAGAAAGACTTTGCAGCAGTAGGAGCTCTAAAAGACTAAGACTGGAAACAGCAGGCTCCTCCTCCGAATGCAGGGCAGTATACACTGCAATAATAAGGTCCAACACAACCTCCAGTAACTATGAGGTGCCAACAGGAGATTGCACTGCCGCAAAAAAAGACGGAGTCAGATATGGTCATTGGGACCAGTGGTCCGGTCTAATCTAAGGTCTCTAGAGATAAAAAAAAAAAAAATCCTTTGCCCTGTCCTCAGGGACCTGATAGAGCCAAAGAATGCTCCACTGAAGAACACCCTGTAACAAGAGAAGTACCAGGTTCTATAACTGTGCTGGCAGCGTCAGAGAATACTTTCTCTGCATTGAGGTAAAAAACTTTTCAATAGCTGCTCCGCCTAGCCCCCCCCCCCCCTTAAACATTTACCTCTTCTCTTTCTGATCTCACTGGAGGCTCTGACGGAAGCCATTGGCTTCTGCTGCTGTCAGTCAGAACCCGTGAGAGAGAGCGGAGGCGGGGCCAAGCTGAGTGTCTATGAAAACACACAGCCTGGCTCAGGAGCATGGACACACTTGTACCCCTATAACAAGCGGCTAGTTATGGGGGCACTTGCAGAAGAGGAGAAACAGAGAGTGCCGGTGGGGGACCCCAGAAGAGGGGGTTCGGGCCACTCTGAGTTACCACTGCACTAAGCAGGTAAGTATGAACCTTTTTTTATTTTAGAAAACAATAGGGTTTACAACGACTATAAAAATAGTTAATGTTGACAGAGAGTGAAGTTGCACTTTAATGACAGTGTGATAGTAACCACTAGTATGAGAGGTGCCCACTATAATTTGCAGTGACTGTCCAAAATGTTGGAAATCTTTCAACCTACAAGCAGCCATTTACAAAAAAAAAATGTAAAAAGCAAGGCAACAAGCTCTTCAAGCAGCAAAAAACTCAGCCAAAAGTCAATGAAATCAAGAAGAGATTTCGTAGTCAGTCTCTGGACATAGTTGGGGAATTCATTCTCAGCCTGTTGTGGTCAAATAAAAATCTAATTCACTGAAGCTGAAATAAGAGCCACCTGGCACTGTTTGGATCACTACCTAATGGACCTTTTTGGGACTCAATTTTTATGTGAATAGCACTTTTTCTTATCTTGTGCACGATATTCTTTACACCACATGATTATATTTGTTTATAATGTTATAATTATGGGTTTATACAACATTTATACACGTTTGAGTAGTGTATTATACACATATGGCAGCGCAACACTGTTAAATTTCCAATTACACATCTGTCATTCTATTAGACATTCACAAGTTTTACCTATAAATAACTGCTTTAGAACTTGCAGAAAATAACACACCAGTAGTTTTCAAAGGAAGCGGAAATTTAAAGGCTCAAGTTTAAAATAAAGGTTCACTTTCAAGGTAAAATAAAGCTAGGAGCAACACACAAAGCGTTACTTATAGCTTATTAACCAATCAGAAATCAAAATGCCTAGATGTGTATACTCAGTTACATTTTGGGCCAGTGCTAATTCAAACACGCATTATTTCATGTAAGCAATAGATTTTTGTGCCTGCATATAGGAAAACTAACAAAATAGTGATTTTTATGTGAAAATGGACACTAACCATTTTCCGGTGAAAGTTTGTCATAAGCATCCTCATATATATAATTTCTTCTAATGGTGACATTGATTCCATCCAGAAATGGTCCATCGCCTTGTACTTCTTGCTTGTCCGCATAGATCAACCTTTGGAAGATCTAGAAAACATTCAAAGTTAAAAAATTCTTTCCAGGAGGACATGGGGGTGTCATGGCACACTTGCATTTCTGATTCCACAGTAGACGATAGAGACTGATAAAAGGGTAGCTATTGACAGGAAGATATCTCCCCAAGCACTCTAGAAGCATTTATTATTTACCGTAAGAGATCAGGAACTGGCAATTTATTACAAGTGATTCTTGATACTGGTAGAACTGCTTGGACCAGTAATGGGTAGGTTAAGTTTACAATAAACTACATATGTTTTATGGCAGACTCAATCACTTTGCACAATTATATTATAGAACAGGGGTAGGCAACCCCGGGACTGGGCACACAAAGCCTCTTTTGCTGTCACACGACTCCCTCCCAAACAGCAGAGCAGTGCAGCAGGGAAGTGTCAGTGAGACGCTAATGCATTCCAATCTCACACTTCACCATGCCACCTGCACTGAGGGGGAGGCACTGTGCCCTCACACATTGTAAACAATGGGAAACATTGATTGGTCATCTAACTTTGTTGTAGCTGCGATCGTCAGCTCTTGTGATGGGGAAGAGATTGGGTACAGTTCTGCTAGGGGGCGGTCCCTGTTTCCAGGAGGAGAATGACTGGGATTGGCCACTGCCAAAGAAAATCACAGTCCTGCTAGCCCCGCCCACCAGCTGGAGGAAGACGACTCGCTTGGTTGCCACTACCGATCTCAGAAAGAAGGGATTTCACAGTGATTGAGAAAACCACAATCAGGTGACAGTTTGTGGAATTACTGTTGAGCTTCTGGGAACTTTGTTGAAAAAAAAAAAAAAAAATCTATCACTTACTACTGACCCCTCACCTCTGCATCATCTACTACTACCAACCTCCACATCACCTACTCCCAACCTCTGAACTCTACGTCACTTACACCTGACCTTTGCACCACTTAATACCGAACCCCTACACTCTGTCCTTTTAAGCCACAGCCAGTATTCAGCGCTCGGCAACGCACTTTTTCTCAGCTGCGGGGGCTCGATCTTGCATAAAGGCCCACTGCTTTCAGAAAATGTCCCTGACCTGAGCTCATCATTGCGCATCCATTCCAGATTCTTGTATGTGACATCACATACAAGCACGTGGGCTGGATGCAAAAGGTGGATCAGCGGGGATGAGTGTGCCAGGACAGGTAGATGTGTCTCATCTCTGCTTCCTTTCACCACTCTGCATATTGTGCATATCATGGATGAGAAGAGGGTACAGCAGTGGAGCAGATGAGTAGGAGGGTATAGCAGTGGGGGAGATGAGCAGGGGGGATTTAGCGGTGGGACAAAAGAACAAAAGAGCAGGAGGATACGACGGTGGGGCAGATGTGCAGGGGGTACAGTGGTAGGAAGAGATGAGAAGGGGGTTCAGCTTTGGGACAGAAGAGCAAGTGGGATACAATGATGGGGCAGATGAGCAGGGGGGGGTTCAGTGTTGTGCCAGAGGAGAAGGAGGTTAAAGTGTTAGGACCGAGGAGCAAGGGGGGTTCAGTGATGGGCCAGATGAGAAGGGGGTTATATTGTCGGGGCAGGTGAGCAGGTGGGTTACATTGGTGGGACAGAAGAGCATGGTGGTACAGTGGTGGGGCATATGTGCAGGGGGTTACAGTGGTGGGACAGATGAGCAGGGGGTACAGAGGTGAGGCAGATTTGAAGGGGGTATAGTGATCTGAGGTGTGAAGGTGCAGGAACTAGGGCTGATCTAAGGCATGAGAGTGCAGGATGTTAATTACCGTAGTCACTATTACTCAAGTAGTTTACACTAGCATTTACTTTATAAAAAATCCTTTTCACGATTGAGAGTGCGAAGTAAAAAAAATTTTGTTATAAAATCGGCACACTCAATTTCTTTGAAAACATTTTTCAGCACACTGTGCTCAAATGGTTGCCTACCCCTGTTATAGAATGTAAAAAACAGTTAATCCCACTTTATTTTTATCTAAAGGTTTTGAAAAAAGAACTTTATGTGCTGTTCAGTGTAGTAATGGTAAATTCACTAAATATGTTAAACACGACCCACTGGCATGATTTAAAGGGATTGTAAAGGTAAAAGTTTTTTCACCTTAATGCATAGAAAAAACATCCGACAATACCGGCCCCCCCAGCCCCCCCCCCCCCGTTTTACTTACCTGACCCCTCGAAAGTCCCGCTCTCGCCCCCGACATCCTCTTAGCTGCTCAGCCTGGCCGTTGATTGGTTACAGTGGATGGATTGAAAGCAGCGCAGCCATTGGCTCGCGCTGCTGTCAATCACATCCAATGACTCGGCGTGCCGGGGGGCGGGGCCGAGTGATACAGTGAGCGGCTATGGCCGCCGGCTGTATCACGGGAGGAGCTCGCATGAAGGTGTTGAGTCCTTGCGGGGGGGAGCCGAGACAGCCGCCGAGGGACCCCAGAAGACCAGGTTCGGGGCCACTCTGTGCAAAATGAGCTGCACAGTGGAGGTAAGTATAACACGTTTGTTATTTAAAAAAAAAAAAAAAAAAAACGGAGCAAAAGTGGACCCGATAACTCCAGGGTCATTATTCAAACCTTGAATTAGTCTGCATCCATTTTTTATTATTTAGCTCTACTATTTCTCAAGCCAACAAAAGGCATAGATACATAACACAGGTTGAAGCAGACCTAACATAAAAAAACCTGCTTCCCCAGATTTGTTAAAAGTGCCAACTGACCTAAGATCCGCTGGCAGCCACTTACATGATCTCTTCTGATCGAAAGGGTCTTACCTTTACTCTTTCCTCAAAAGGTACTACAAATGGAAGTTCAGTAAGTATTGCTAATTGTCTCTCCTCAGATACAGAAAGGGGTGCTGGCTCCATGCCCACTGAAACATAGGAAAACATCACCAGTTATATAAAACAAGAGAAAGGAAGGTTTTATCTGCATTTTATAGATCCACTGTTAACTGCAGCTATGACTTTAAAGTGAGCCTAAACTGTAAATTAAATAAAGTACTGTAAAACTGTACTGTACTGTAAACTGTAAATTAATAAAGTACCTTCATTTAAAATACACCTTTCCCTACATTAATATAATTAACCTGCTTGCATGACAAAAAATCAAGACCACAGAAGTGCCAGCATGCACTTATAGAGCACACCCTATAAACCCAGCATGCTTCTGCAAGGCAAATATGGCTTCTGCGTGCCTCTACGAATCCTTCTTTTGCTATCATCCTTTGGGGGACACAGCTTATTAATAGTTAAGCATACCTACAGGGTTACACTGCCACCAACAGAAGAAACAGATTTAAAAACGGAAGGCCTTTCACTTTAAGTCTATAACCCCTCCTGCCTGCTTGGTTTTGCTTAGTGTCCTTAGGAGTGTGGACAGGTTTTCTTCAGCTCTGCTGTTTTCGGTTTGTTCTGGATATTTTTCTTCTATCAACTGCTGCTGGTAGATTCAGGTTAAATAATGAAATAAAGTCTCTCCAGTCAGCAAACGAGCGTAGGGTTTCTTAGTGCATTTAGGATACTGGTGTTCACTCTGAATTCTTGGACATTTCTCAAGTCAGCAAAGAAGCACACATATTCCAGTTCTTTCAGTAAACTGGTTTATTTCTGCAAGGGTCCTTTTGTTGGCAGCGACTATCTGACAGTGTTCCAGATCACAGGACTCCACATTCCAATCAGGCATGTATGTCTGGGGATACCTTAAGAAACTATTGGGTCAAAAACTGAGACAGTATTCCTGCCCTGTCTCTGAAACCTCATTGTTGTGCAAGTACCTAGAAGGCGTCTGCTGTCTTAGGGTTTCCTCTATTTGGTACTGAACCTACATGTCTGGTATTGCTACTTAACCGCTTATCAACCACCATAAGTCGTAAAATTGTGAAGAATGGGAATTTATTTCTGTGGTTTACAAAAATGGCACTGCGGAAATCACTAATGGCCAATGTTCCCATTAAAGTGGTTGTACACCCTGTACAACCACTTTTACCTACAGGTAAGACTATATTAAGGCTTACCTGTAGGTGCTAGAAATATCTCCTAAACCTCCATGGTTTAGGAGATATTTACAATAAAGCTGTGTGCCAATGTCTACGGCGCATGGGCACTTTAGAAAGAGCAGATCTAAAGGGGGTCATGCCGTGACTGAAGGCTCCCACACGCATGCGCGGGAGTGACGTCATGCGACTCCGGCCAGTCACAGAGTCGGAGTTCGGGGCACCGGAAGGAGGAGGGGTGAAGATGGACGCTCGCTGCTAGTGGGGACAGCGGTGACATCGCAGGCTTCGGTTTCAGGTAAGTGACACATAATGGGCTACTATGCGATGCATAGTAGCCCATTATGCTATACCTTTTCAAGGAAATAAAGAGGAAGTAAAACCCATCAGGGTTTACTTCCTCTTTATAGGCTGTAATCTGAGTTGTCATCAGACAGCTGGGATCACAGAGCCGATCAATGCGGCTCTGTAACTTGCGATCGCTGTCATGGCCATCTCCAGCCTGTCTTTATGTGACCTGTATATTAACGCCTTAACTTCCCTTATTCTGCACATTAACCCTCTCATCTCCATCCTCCCACTGTATGCGAGTTGTACATGCCTCTTTACTTCTTCCTTGTTCTGTGTATAACCTGTACATTATTGATGCTCTGTATCTAGTGTACTATTACATTTTTTTTTTTTTAATTCTTTATGAAAATATATACACAACACAATCAAAATTGATACATCAATATAAGCAAGCACAAATTAGACATACAATCGCCCCTGAACATACTCTGAGACAGGTCTGTGAATGAAAAATAACAGGAGTTTCGCCAGCAGGGGTGACTGGAAGAGAATCTCCTGAACAAAGTTTTTCACAGGTATATCAAAAATAGTAATTAAAAACAGAATCAAGTTGCGTGATTTACCACCTTACTAGCATGTTTCATATCCCAAAAAATTATGGCAAAAAATTAGATCACCTTGGGGTGTCTACTTTCCAAATTTTGGAAGGGGGGGGGGGGGTTCATACTGTCCTGTGTCAGGTAACCCTTTCCTCTGTTCAAACCCCTAGGGCGCTCTGGCTTAAAGGAGTTGTAAAGTCTTAGGGCTTTTCACCTTTTGCATTCTATGCTTTTTAAATGCATTCTATAGATTTTTTAACCCTTTTTTGGCCGCTAGCGGGGTTAAAAGCACCCCGCTTAGCAGTCGAATAGCGCCAATAAAAACAGCGACGCTTTACCGCCGTCGCCCGCCCGCCCCAGTGTGAAAGTAGCCTTAAATCTTTCAGATCTTGCTGTCCCAGGGGGTTGTCAGTTTCGTTTCTCCAACCAAAAGGCTTTTTAAAATTTTTTTTTATGCAAACATGTTACAGCATCAATATCCAAAATGGAGGCATTAATATCATCGCAGACTTAAAACATACACCTTTGTACATCCTCTTGGATATTTTGCTGGATACCTTTCTAATCAAGGTCTACCTGCCCCAGGAGCAATTTACAAAACTGCAGTTATGCAATCTTAATCCTGACATCAGTCTTCCTTGCAGAAATACCAGCAAGTATGGAATTGTTCATAATCACCTTCCAAGTGGTTCCACTTGCACAACTGCAGATCTTTGCAACCGAACATCCTTACAGCATGACATAAGATGATCTGGCTATGTTCTAAAACCAAGATGTAGGTCTCTGTCATGGTGGTTTCTATTCCTAGAGTTTTCAAAGAGCATTTTTTTCTCCCTGATATTGGAAGATTTTCATTTTGGATGCCAGCCTTCTGGATTGGGGTGGTGTTCTGAAAAATCTGTCACGGTTGTTGGTCTCAGAAAGAATCAATGCTTTCAATCAACGTCTTGGAGTTGCAAGCACCTCATCTGTCATTGGATCTTTCCTTCTGACTGGTCATTCGATCTGGGTTTAAGACAATTCCACAGCTGTGGTTACTTTTGCTCATCAGGAGGAAGGCACCAGGAGGCGACAGGGGTAAAGTCTAACCTGTCTTGGATGAATATCCTATTCCAGTGATCCTTATGGTGCTCCCTCCCCAGATGTAGAACTCGTGAGCAGTTTTTCCCAACAGAAACCACCTGGATCTGAGGGGGGGGGGGCTTGGAATAGCAGATATTTAAGGCCATATATCCGCATTTGGGGATGCCAAATGTAGTCTGCAAGCCTCTTGATTCAACAAAAAGCGGGTCATATTTGTCTCCAGGCCACAGGTCCCATTGACAAACGCAGCAGATATCCTGGTAATACTATGGGATCAGCATGCCCCAATTATGTCTTTCCTCCACTGCAACTTTGACTATGATAGATCCGAAGTGAAAGCATGCTATTCATTTTTATAGTTCCAGTTTGGCCTCAGAGTATGGTACGCTGACCCATTTAATCTTTTTTCTAACATGCTGTGGCCACTGCCACAATGGTTTTCCAATTGATGGCTTTGCTGGCCTGGTTCTTGAACATTTTATTATCAATCGTGGAAGTCTTCTGATCATTGGTGTGAGCCTCTGTGGGTTTTCTTCATGTGGCTTTTCAGTGGGACGTGTTCTTTCTTTTCTTCAATTAGGATAAGAACAACATTTGGCCCTTAGCACACCCAGGTTCGGGTATCTGCCCCGTAAATTCCTTTTTATGATCCCCTTGCTTATAATTCACAGATTCATACTTTCATACAACTGTTTGCGGATGTTGCAAATTCTGTTGGGCCTCCACTTCAATCGTGCAATCTAAATCTAGTATTGTCTCTATTTTAAGACCCCCACTTAAATCTATTTAGTTGTTATTGTCAGAAGGTCCTAAAATGACTCTTATACTTCCAGATCCACACTTTCTAAGTGGATTTGATAGGTTGCTCTGCAAGTTGAGATAAAGGGCCTCTTTTTCCTGATAAAGCCCAATCCACTGGAGCAGTTATTACTTCTTGGGTTTTTCTAAATCAGGCCTCTAAGACTCAGATCTCTGCCACTGCCACCTAGTCTTTCGTTCTCCAAGTTCTACATGATCAAAGTATATGCCCTAGCAAGAGGTAGTTTTGGTCAAAAGGATCTGCAAGTGGCCATTTATTGCTCATGGTTTCCTTTTTGCCATGGTTTTCTCTTGTCGGGCCAGCTCACCTGTGTTTGTGTGCCCATCCCTCAGTTTGGACTTTTGTTGGACATAACTAGGTTGCCCAATTATCAAACTGTGTCCCTTAATAGACAAATCAAAGGTAGGACTTGTGTACTTAGTGTAAAATCTTTTTATTGGGGTTCACTCAAAGTCACAGTTCTCACCTCTGGTATCATAAGCTGGATACACACGGACAGTTATTATTCCTAGTCTGGCAGATCGCCATAACAACACAAGTGATGTTGGTGTGGCAACCTCCACCACTGTTCTATTGAATTCTGAATTCTCCCACCACCAGAATGCACAGATTAGCGCTTGCAGGTATTGGCTGCAAGAGCTGACCAGATGCTGGTTTTTCCACGTATCCCTTTGATAAAAGCCAGTCACTGGACCAAAAGTTAAACCGGATAATTTGTGGCTAATGTGTATCTGGCTTTATTGTCCTCTCTTTGGACTGCTTGCTATGCCTTGGCAGGTGTGAGGCAGGAGGGGTAACAGCCTTAAAGGGATTGACCTTCAGTCTTGCGTCTCTAGTGTCCAGTTTTCCTGTAGGTGGCAGTAAAAACTCAGATTGCATATGTATCATTAAGCTGTGTCCCTCAATGTACTTCAAGAAAAGGATTTTACAGCGAGTACAAACATCCTATTATTGGTCCCTCAGGATGACCAAAATTAGGGTATGGGGTACAGGAGGAAGGAGGCCAGAGATTGACCTTTCAAGCCATTTCCCAGTACAGAGCCCCAAGTTTTTTGGGGTTCTAGCAAACTTGGACGCTTTTTAATTTCTTGGAGCCTTCTATTCAGTCATATACGTTAAATTTAAGTATTGAGCTGAATCAAATTTAATGTAAGGACAAGTGTACTTTAAAGCTGATCTCCAGATTTTAGAGAATTTTAAAGAGTTCATTGGACCAAACAAACTATTTACTTCTGTATCTGGAAGCCCCCTTCAACAAGGGGGTCCCCAGATTTCCCCCCCCCCCCATGTGAATGATTATGGGGTAAAAAAAAAAGTGTAAAAATAAATAAACAGGAGGCAGTTTTTGACAATTCCTTTATTAAAAATGAAAAAAGTGTCCCCCAATGTAAATCCATCGCCAACCACGAGGCCTGACGGACCCTGAAAAAGGAAAGAAAAAAAAGCTCCGCCATCAACTAAGGCAAACCACCGAATGCCTGGCTTGCCGTTTGACAGTTCTTATATAGGTAAGAGCGGGGCCACCTGGATATATCACCTGGTGTGTGTCCCCATGACATGCATCAGTCGGTGACGTCATGATGAGGGGGGGGGTTATTATTATCACTTTTTTATTGTCGGCGGGGAAGTCCATTGACAGCTGACGACTCATTGGTTGTTAAGGACGCGGTGGCCGGCTTCCTGGCCTGCTCCTCAACAACCAGCTATTCACTGCACCCTGATTGGGCAAAGCTTTGCTCAATCAGGGCTTAGAATGCATTGTGCAGCATGCAGTGCATTGCAGGGCATTCGGCAGGGGCAAACACCCTTCGAACGCACTGCAAATTCGGGTGTTCGCCGAATGAGCAAACAGGCGATGTTCAGGCCGAACTTTTGCTCAGCTTTTGCTCAGCCTGAACCGTTCGCCCAACTCTACTGTTGACTAGTACTGTGCCCTCTACTTGGCTACTTGGCTTTTCTGGGCACAGCTTCCACAGTACAGGTCCCATTTAAGTTGAGTTTATCAAACAAAAAAGACAGCACAAACAAAAAACTGCAGTTCAAACTTCTGGGCAAGACGTGGATGATTGGGGTGAGATCTATCAACCTTTTATGAAACCCATTTACACAAGATGGTGCATTATTCATTTAAAACAATCAGACCTTTGGCAGTTTTATTTTTAGTTCCAAGACAAGAAAATACTGTACTTAGTACACAATGGCAGAGCTCCCCTTAAACAGAACACAATGAAAAATGGAAATGGTTTGTTAACCCAACAAACGAATGTCCTTACAACCCACTGTCACAATCTTATTTTCTCCATGTATGTTATGACTGCTAGGTGATCCTATCATATTTGTTCCCTCTCCAATAATATTGTATTCTTACATTTTCACTGTTTTGTCTAAAATGCTGTTGACAGCAAAGGGGTTAAAGTGTGTGAAAGGCAGAACTGCATGTGCAGCAAAGGTAAGGCTCAATTAGAAAGCCGGAACTCAATTAACTTGGTCAATTAGTCACGTTGATCTACATTTCACCTTCAAGATTTCAATATATGGGGAGAATGATGATCAGATGATGTCAATACATGCAGCATTAAAAGCCCAATGTAGGAGAATGAAGAATTACTGGTAAATATAGCCAGCTGTTCATACACACAGCTTAGCTTAATTAGCTTAAATGGCTAATTACACTAAACCAAACTCTTATTTTTTTTTTTCTTTAAATCCAACCTTTCATCCATATTAAAAAAAAAAAAAAATCTTGCCTAACAACAGGTACCACAAGATACCTTCTGTCACCTTTTTACCCAGAAAACCCTCCTCTGTGTGCCCCTCTAAAACAAGTACCCCCACCCCTTGAATCAACCCCTTTAAAAGGAGGCGAGTACTGCAGCGAGGGATTTTTTTTTTTTTTTTTTTAATTTTATCTTCTGCAGGGAACTTTCAAAAAAAGAAATTGAAACAGACACTGGAGTTAAGGGTGGTACACATAGGATTCTTAATCAGCCGATTTAACAGAAACTGCTGAACATTCGACCAGTGTGTGCAACATTCTGTTTAATGTTTGGTTTCTGTCAAATGAGCATGCTGGAAAAACAGCAGCCAATCGGCATCTAATCAGCGCTGGCAGTCAATGGCTGTGAGGGGCGACGAGTGTGTTCTGGCTGGGGGGGGGGGGGGGGAGGCGGGGGAGCGTTCCCCATCAGAACACAATAGCAAAGCGGAGAGATCGCTGTACTAACATTGCATAGTTAGTACAGCGAGCACCTTGCAAGCACCTCCCTATATAATTGCTCATTGCTCCTAAGATGTATGGTGTAATGTTCATTCCATTGAGGGTTCCACCTCTATATGATATTATGTCCTCACTTTCGGACATTTTTTTGAAGCCCATTAGGTTTTATCCAGTCCATGACCGGAAGTGGTCACAAAGCAGCGACTTCCGTTTTTGTAACTGGAAGTGTGTCTTAACGGTGCGCTGTTTGTTTACATCGTGTCCTACTGACACGAGGTAGCGCTACTGTGCATGTGCGTGCGTTTTTGAACACCACAGCTGTTCACAACTAAGGTAATCACTGTTTATTCATATTGTACACTATATATTGGTCCCGCCACAGCCGCTTGGCATCTCCTCCAGATGAAGCCACGTGGGAGGTGGCGAAACTAGTAGAGGTGAAGCCTGGCGGTGGACTGATCGACTCTGAGTGAGATTGTTCATATTTGTATTTCCTATGCTTTTAATGGTTGTATTAAATGTGAGTTTATTGCTAGCTGGGGTGGGGAATTTTTGATCATCTAATCCCTCGGATACTGCACTATAGGAGGCACTTTTTCTTGTCTTTTCATATGTATTTCCACATTACTTAAATGTGAAAGCAGCACAGTGGATGAGACTTATGTTGGCCATTGATCGTGTCGTTTGAGCTGATTAAAGATTACAGAGGATTCCTTGAAGGATGTATTGGCACTAAGTGCAAAGGCGTATTTGACCCCTCGGGGTCGCTTAAAGCGGGTGAGCGGCCATTGCATGCGGTGGTGGTAACACTTAGGATAAAGTTTTTTTAGAAAAATTATCACTGTGGATGATTTCCCATTACTGATTATTGGACTTTTATTATCATATTGCATCACTTTATTTTTAAATATTGCATTATCACTGGAAGTTTTTTTTATTTATTTTTTTTTGGTATAGTATACATTGTATCATTGCAGCACTGTCACATTTTCATTTTCATATTCATATTGTCATTTCTGGGAGCACATTAGTGACAGCTGCAGCAAAATTCTAATCACAATTTCAAATTTGGTACCAAAATTTTGTCCATTCATCAAAATCTTCACGTATTAGCGCGCCGCTATTTTTCTTTTATTCACTCCCTATATAACCCCTCCTCCTACCAGGAGTACCTCAGTTTTGTAACAAAGCAATATACACAAATCCCCAAAAGAGGGGAGGGACCTCTGTGTCCCGTGATGTACTCCAAGAAAAGGATTTTACAGGTAAGCTGTTATAAAAATCCTATTTTCTTTATTGTACATCACGGGACACAGAGCCATAGTATTAACTATATGGGACGTTCTATAGCAATGCTATTTGAGGGGAGGGAGACATAACACGTAGGGCACCCCCAGACTTGGGGACCTATACTGCTGCCTGCAGCACACTGCACCCAAAGGCGATATCCTCATGCCTTCTTACATCCACCTGATAAAACCTGGTGAATGTATGCTCTGAAGACCAAGTTGCAGCCTTACAGATCTGAGCCATGGAGGCCTGGTGATGCACTGCCCAAGAAGCACTAACTGCTCTGGTAGAGTGCGCTTTGACTTGAAAAAGGTGGTGTCTTACCTTTTAAACCATAAGCCTGGATTATAACTTGCCGAATCCACTTAGCGACAGTGGATTTCGACACTTCCTGTCCTTTCCTATGACCTTCTGGCAACACAAAAAATACATCAGTCTTCCGGATCTGAGCAGTCCTCTTTAAATAGACTTTGACTGCTCTCACCACATCAAAACAATGTAGTGACTTCTCTTCCCTAAAGCATGGTTTTGGAAAAAATGATGGCGGGACAATATCTTGGTTCAGGTGAAAACCTGAGACCACTTTAGGCAGAAAACTTGGAGGACGCAACACAACCATGTCCTCGTGAACAATCAAATATGTCTCTTTACAAGAAAGAGCAGCCAATTCCGAAACCCTCCTTGTTGAGAATATAGCAACCAAGAACACTAACTTCCTTGTCAGAAGGACTAAGGGAATATGCTGTATCGGTTTAAAAGGCTGTTTTTTGTAACACTGACAAAACTAAGTTCAAGTCCCAAGGGTTTAAAGGAGATCTTACTGGCGGATTAAGCCACATCACCCCTTGCATAAAAACCCGGACCAAATAATGCCAAGCAAGCGGCCTTTGAAATAAGACCGATAAATCTGAGACTTGGCCCTTAATAGTACTCAAGGCCAGCTTCATCTCTACCCCTAATTGTAAAAAGGCAAGAATTTTGCCTATGTTGTGCCAACCCTTGGATTCACACCAGGAAACATAAGCCCTCCAGACTCTATAATATATGTTTCTGCAGGCTGGCTTCCTTGCCTTAACTAAGGTAGAGAAAACTGACCCGCAAAGCCCACGTTTCTTTAGAATGTGGGTTTCAATATCCAAGCTGTTAAATTTAGAGTTTGTAATGTAGGATGGAATATCGGCCCATGTGAGAATAGGTCTGGCCATAGTGGAAGGGACCCTGGATCCCCCACCGCCATCTTTACGATTTCAGCATACCAGGACCTTCTGGGCCATGCTGAGGCTACAAGAATTACCGGCTTTCTTTCCAGGTTGATCCTGCAAAGAAGTCATGGCAGCAACTGAATGGGGGGAATGCATAAATCAGTGAAAACTGATCCCACGGGGTCACCAGCGCATCTGTTCCACATGCAAGTAAAGCCCTTGTCCTGGACACAAAGCTGACCAACTTCATGTTGAATCTGGACGCCAGAAGATCTACGTCTGGAGTTCCCCATTTTTGGCAAACAGCCTGAAAAATGTTGGGATGAAGGGACTATTCCCCCGGGAGCAACTGCTGATGGCTCAAGAAGTCCGCCTGCCAATTCTCTACTCCCGGAATTAAAACTGCTGATAGGCAAAGAACATTCCTTTCTGCCCAAGTTAGGATATGGTTCACCTCCCTCTGTGCTGCGAGACTCTTGGTGCCCCCTTGGTGCTTGATGTAAGCCACAGCTGTGGCAGTGTCAGATTGGATCCTGACAGGACAACCCCGTAACCTGAATGTTCAGGGCTTCAGAGTCAGACCTGCTGCCCGAATCACTAGGATGTTGATGGGCAAGGTCCTTTCTGTCCTTGTCCCTGGACAGTTGTCTTTTCTAGCACTGCTCCCTCCCCAACCTGAAAGGCTGGCATCTGTCATTACCACCTTCCAGATAATTGGTCTGAAGGATTTTCCTTTCAGCAGATTATGGGTTACCAATCGCTAACTGATGCTCCGGGACACCCTTGGGGACAGCCGTATTGGCAAGTCTAAAGCTTGAACCATTTTGTTTCAAGCAGACAGGATACTGTTTTGCAACAGTCTGGAATGAAACTGGGCATAGGGAACGGCTTTGAATGAAGCCACCATCTTTCCTAACAACCTCATGCAAAGGCGAATGGAGGGATCTCTTTTTGTCCTGACCATCTGCACCAGCTCTCTTATGGCGTTGATCTTGAGGCAAGAACACCTTTTTTTGGGCTGTGTCTATGATCAGACCCAAGTACTCCAGCCTTTTTTTGCGGTTTTAAGGAGGATTTCTCTAGGTTGAGAATCCAACCCAGATTTTCCAGGTATTTGTTTGTAATGCGCACGCTTTGCTCCAAACGGGCCACCGACTGGTCTATTAGCAATAGATCGTCTAGGTACGCCAAGACTGTTATGCCCTGTGCCCTTAACCTGGCTAGAGGTGGAGCAAGAACCTTTGTAAACACCCGGGGTGCTGTAGCTAGCCCGAAGGGCAAGGCTACAAACTGAAAATGATGCTGTTCTACCTCGAACTGCAGAAACCTTTGGTGAGCGGGAAATATAGGGACATGCAGATATGCATCCCTGATGTCGATAAGACGGCAGAAGTTCTCCTCCTTGTAGGATAGAAACCACCATCCTGATCGACTCCATGTGAAAAGAGCAGATCTTCAGGAACTGATTTAGATTCTTTAGATCTAGAATGGGTCGGACATCTCCATTCGGTTTTGGTACCGTAAAGAGGTTTGAATAAAACCCCAAACCTTGCTCTTCTGTAGGGATTTTGTATGATCACGCCCTGAGCCAGTAATCGGTCTAGTTCTCAAAACAGAGATTGCCTTTTCCCTCGATCTTTGTGAACGTTTGACCTCAGAAAACGAGATGGTGGAAACTCCCGAAATTCCAATTTGTACCCTAGAGTTACCGTGGAGATGACCCATCTGTCCTGAATTTCCTCTTGCCAGACTTCTGAGAACTGCAGAAGTCTTCCCCCCACCCTAGCGAACGGGGACGCCCCTTCATAATGAGGCTTTAGAATTGTTTTGCAGGTTTCCGCCCCCAGGATTTCTTTTGTGCCTGGGCCTGACCCTGAGGCTTTCCTCTAGACTGATGGCGGAGGCCGTCGCTACTGCCTAGAGGCGAATACCCCTGGCGCAGGAGAAAGAGCCGCTTAAATGAAGGGCGTTTATTTCTTCTCTTGACTAGCAAAAGAGTAATTTTTCCACTTGAAATCTTTTGGATGTATTTGTCCAAATCATCCGCAAATAGCCGATCCCCATAAAAAGGAAAACCAGTCAGGAACCTTTTGCATGGTGCCTCGGCTGACCAATTTTTTAACCACAGGATCCTACGCATGTGTACTAGCACAAGTGCAAGGCGGGATGCCTGGTGAATAGAATCTTTAATGGTATCTATGGCAAAACATAATGATCTTGGTAGTTCGGCCAAATCCCAGGCTTGCTGTACGGGAACCTCCTTAAGGGCCTGTCTAAACCGGTCCTTTAGGGGTTGATAGATGCCTATTGCAGCGACTGCAGGCTGAGTAACTGCACCTGCCAAAGAAAAAGAAGGAATTCCAACCTTTTATCTGTTGGATCCTTAAGCATTTGTGCATTGTCTACTGGACAAGTTAGACTTTTATTCACACTGGAAATAGCAGCGTCAACTGCTGGTACATTCCAACTTTCATCTCACTCCGTTAGGGGTAGCTTAAAAGTGGAACGAACCATTTCCGTAAGAGACTGTACCAGCTATTTCTCAGATTGCAAGGCTGAAAGCGTTCATCCACCGTTGTTTCCTCCGCAGAGGAGTAACCAGTTTGTCTTGCCTGAACGCCTGAGGGCAACACCTCATCCTCTACCCACTGTTCCCCTGGTAAAGGTTCTAAGGTGGGGGTGGGGGATCTATCACGCTTCCTATCCCTTTGGATGGAGGATGCGATTAAAGCCGCTAATCGTCCCTCTAGCCCCAACACGGCGGAGGAAAAGGCATCTTCAGTCACGTATACAAGGGCTGAGATGTGAGAAGCAGCTGCACCACCAATTGGTTCCAATGACTCATCCTGGCTTGCCACTTCTGGTATTTCAGGAGAAGATAACGTGTGGTGGCAGACTGAAGTTCCCAGCGCCTGGAGGTGAAATTTTTGAGATTTTAGTGATGTTCTTTTTAGCAGGCATAGTCCTAAGCACAAAGCAGAGGTACTATTTAAATTCACTAATCGCTGAACAAATAGTCTGACAATATAATGCCACTGAAAAAAGTTCAGCCTAGCGCTAGGAAAAAAATGTCCTTTCCTCTATTGGGAATGCCTATCTGCAGCCCTTATGTGCCCCACCGCTCCTGTGTCCTGAGTGATCAGCCAGCTTGCTCTCCTCGCTATCCAGCTGAGGAGAGACTGCTCTTGTACAATGTCTCCAGCCCGCGCTAGCGCCGTGCTACGTTCCACACGGCGTCGCGCCTAGGCCCCGCCCCCTTCGTTTGAATTTTAAAATGATACCGCGCATGCGGCCTTCAGGACTTGCAGTCCCATCACGAGGAGGGGAGGAGAGGCAGAGCCCAACATGACGCCAAGCAGGAGAAACTCTTTAGAGCAAAAAAAGGGGACCTCAGCACCCCCCGCGCGGGTGGGGCGGATATACAAGGGGAGCAGCAACAACTGTTGAATTCCCTTACCCTTCTGGTCCCTCCAGGGGGGAGAAATGTGGATGGCAGATCTCTTACCTCAATGAGGAATCCCCGCTGTGACAAGCTGCTGCTGAATCCACACACAAACTGACACTGAGCTGAAGTGAAGACAACAAATTAAGGTATGTGCATTTACTCCCTCTAGTGGAGATTTAAGGCATGACAACATTTTTCCCAAGGAAGATAAAGGACTTTTTACAGTTCCTAGGCTTCTTCCCTTACCTTATCCTTACCGTAGGATACTGTTGATGACAGACAGATCCAAACTTCACCCATCACAGAGGGCTGTGTTAGCAAACCTTCAAGGACCGGTTCCCCTTTTTATCGGGGTTCCACTCCCTTGGACCTGTATAGCACCTTGCCAGGAAAAACTTTAGGTAATGTGAGCATGACCAAAGCCCTGGGTCCTGGGGTCCAGCCCTGCAAAGAGAGGCGTTACAAGCAAAACCTCGTTCTTCCTATACGAGGCCCGGGTACCATCCACTTTGGCCTCAGTGACACTTTGGATGGATCCGGTCTGTGGAGGCTGTTTAAATCCAGCAAGGACCCCTCCAGCGGAGTTCTTCAGAGCACATCTTCACAGGCGAAAAAACTGGGGTAACTCCTGGTAGGAGGAAGGGTTATATAGAGAGTGAACTTCCTATATTGGGTGTGCCAGTGTCCATCACCTGAAGGTGCCTATATACCCATATAGTTAATACTATGGCTGTGTGTCTTGTGATGTACGAGAAATAAATAAGATGTCCCTCAATTGCCACTTCCATGGCCAGTGAAAGCACCTTAATAGTGACTGGAACACTCTCACTGGGCAGTAAAAAAGGCAGTTGGCAGGGTTTCTTACTGCAGTAAAGCCGGGTGTACAGGGGCCGAATGTCGGTCCAGAAAAAAAAAAAAAAAAGGCTGAAATTTGGCCCGTGTGTATGTCAGTCTGGCTTCTGTTGGACGTGCATGCTGGAAAACCAGCAGCTGACCAACTCCCGATCAGTGCTCACAGCCAATGGCAGAGAGCGCTGATCGGAGTGTTCTGGTGGGGGGCCGTCCCCCTGTCAGAACACAACAGCTCAGCAGGTGAGATTGCTGAACTAACCTTGCAAGGTTAGTACAGTGGCTCCGACCAGAGCTGTCAGATTTTTTCTTGCAGGAGAAAAAAAAAAACGGTTAGTGTGTACCCGGCTTAAGGCTCCTAGTGAGTTAGTAACACCTGCTGACAAAGGTGTCTAGTATTAAGCAAGTCTTTTGTTTTTTTTATATTGAAAATCTCTGACAGTTTATCTTTAACCTAAACTTTTAATTGGGTTACCAAACTATATCACAGCATTTAACAAACAATGGGTCTTATGTACAAAAGCTGAAGATATGGAAAATATCATTAGTAGTAAAGCAGACATGTTTTCTTGTTTCCAACTCGAAATAGCGATAGCTGCAAGCTGATTGGATGCAACAGCTCCACTTTTCACAATTTCCACAAAGCCCTAAAAAAACATCCCGAATAAATGCCAATTTAAAATTAATTTTATAGGCAGTCTAGAAGATTTAGTTACCATCTAATGTAGACTGTAAGGGTCCTATCCTCCCCATTCTCCGATATCTCCATACATGCCTAGCTGATGGTACATACAGTTGGGTAACCTAAAATTGAGAATTAGAATGGTGTCAAAAATGTATTAACAAGTAACAATAAGTTAACAGATTTCACCAACATATTCTAAGTTGAAACCACTCTCCCGGATAAGAGATCAAAGGCTAGCCCAAGCATTTGAATATGATGGTAAAACAAAACAATGTCACAAACTGAGCATCCAATAAAAAATTGCATAGGCTACTTTCCATTAAACATGTATGTCATCACAATGAGTAGATTCAGAGATTAAGAGATAAAAACAGCAGAATTTGTATATAAATCTCACCTTTCCTGGGAATGTCAAGCTAGACCTGACCCTTCTCCAAGCATCATGATAGGTAACATATGATAGGTAGCAGGTCATCACATTAAAAAACCAATAGGCAGGCGCAGCAGGTGGGAGCGGAAAGAGACAACCTTGGGATTTTTTTATGAAAGGATGAGATTTGCATATAGCATAGCTGTGTTTTTATGTTTTGGATCTAATGACAGATTTGGCAAGTGATTTTCACTGTAGGCAAACTCTTCTTATGCATTTCTTCATCATATGCTCAGGTCAAAGTGCCCAGGTTTAAAAAAAGGCTTAGTATAACTAATCTGACTATGGAAAACTTAAAGTAAAACTGAAAATTCCCCCCCTTCCCTGCTACCAGCAACCTCATCAACTGCACCACTTACCTGTCCACATTTTAAGGTTATTTTAGGGGGGGGGGGGACAGTTATCCTTTAAATCTGCTTGGAAATGATAGGTTATTGCACCTTGCATATAAACACTACTTCTTTTAACTGTCTTCTTGGCTAAAGGTGGCCATTAGCAGATTTCTCACAAGAACAAGGCAAGATGATATCTGCCTGGTCTTCAAGCAGGGCATAGAAGCACATGGACCAGCCATGGTCACAGTGGACCAGATGTACTATTTTTATTTATTTTTTTCACTTTAAATTTCCATTACACAGAAGAGCTCAGGATTGACGCCAAACCTCAAAGATTATTACGGCGAAGGCACACAGCCACATTGCTCATGCTGGAGGTGCAGAGATGTGCACAGGTCACAAACATTTGTTTGTCTAATATTCTCTGTAATAAACCTCCTCATGGCCAGACACACAAGTAGAGACAAGAACCAGCCCAAGTTCTTAAAGGAGCCATACGCCTATTTTTCCCTAACGTTTCACATATCACCACTGTTGAGAGACTAAGGAGGAATATCATCAGTGATGTCACCTGAGTGGAGGCTACATTAATCCCCAGAGAGGAATGTGCGTTTGACCCGATTTTAAACAGGTCCAAAGTCTAAGGTGAGCGCACAGGCACATTGGTGGTGGGAGTCACTGAAAATGGTTTATGGATTGAACAGCAAGATAATACAAGAAATATATATGGTGTAAGTGTATGTTTCAGGAGATTCACCATATAAGTAACACTTTTCCGAGACAGTTTTTAGTTTTAAAATAGAGTTTATTTATGGTTCACATATGTTATTATTATTATTATTATTATTATATGCACTTTGAATGTATATAATTTTGAGTACTGATTACTAAGTATTAGCTGGCGCAGCATATATATATATATATATATATATATATATATATATATATATATATATATATATATATATATATATATATATATATATATATATATATATATATATATATATATATGTGTGTATATACAGTCAGGTCCATAAATACTGGGACATCGACAAAATTCTAATCTTTTTGGCTCTATACACCACCACAATGGATTTAAAATGAAATGAACACGATGTGATTTAACTGCAGACTTTTAGATTTAATTTGCGGGAATTTACATCCAATTCAGGTGAACGGTGTAGGAATTACAACAGTTTTTATATGTGCCTCCCACTTTAAGGGACCAAAAGTAATGGGACAATTGGCTGCTCAGCTCTTCCATGGCCAGGTGTGTGTTATTCCCTCATTATCCCATTTACAAGGAGCAGATAAAAGGTCCAGAGTTCATTTCAAGTGTGCCATTTGCATTTGGAATCTGCTGCTGTCAACTCTCACTATGAGATCCAAAGAGCTGTCACTATCAGTGAAGCAAGCCATCATTAGGCTGAAAAAACAAAAACAAACCCATCAGAGAGATAGCAAAAACATTAGGTGTGGCCAAATCAACTGTTTGGAAAATCCTTAAAAAGAAAGAACGCACTGGTGAGCTCAGCAACACCAAAAGCCCCGGAGGACCACGGAAAACAACTGTGGTGGATGACCGAAGAATTCTTCCCCTGGTGAAGAAAACACCCTTCACAACAGTTGGCCAGATCAAGAACACGCTCCAGGAGGTAGGTGTATGTGTGTCAAAGTCAACAATCAAGAGAAGACTTTACCAGAGTGAATACAGAGGGTTTACCACAAGATGTAAACCATTGCTGAGCCTCAGATTAGAGTTTGCCAAACAACATCTAAAAAAGCCTTCACAGTTCTGGAACAACATCCTATGGACAGATGAGACCAAGATCAACTTGTACCAGAGTGATGGGAAGAGAAGAGTATGGAGAAGGAAAGGAACTGCTCATGATCCAAAGCATACCACCTCATCAGTGAAGCATGGTGGTGGTAGTGTCATGGCGTGGGCATATATGGCTGCCAATGGAACTGGTTCTCTTGTATTTATTGATGATGTGACTGCTGACAAAAGCAGCAAGATGAATTCTGAAGTGTTTTGGGCAATATTATCTGCTCATATTCAGCAAAATGCTTCAGAACTCATTGGACGACGCTTCACAGTGCAGATGGACAATGACTCGAAGCATACTGCGAAAGCAACCAAAGAGTTTTTTTAAGGGAAAGAAGTGGAATGTTATGCAATGGCCAAGTCAATCACCTGAGCTGAATCCAATTGAGCATGCATTTCACTTGCTGAAGACAAAACTGAAGGGAAAATGCCCCAAGAACAAGCAAGAACTGAAGACAGTTGCAGTAGAGGCCTGGCAGAGCATCACCAGGGATGAAACCCAGCGTCTGGTGATGTCTATGCGTTCCAGGTTCAGGCTGTAATTGACTGCAAAGGATTTGCAACAAAGTATTAAAAAGTGAAAGTTTGATGGATGATTGTTAATCTGTCCCATTACTTTTGGTCCCTTAAAAAGTGGGAGGCACATATACAAACTGTTGTAATTCCTACACCATTCACCTGATTTGGATGTAAATACCCTCAAATTAAAGCTGAAAGTCTGCAGTCAAAGCACATCTTGTTCGTTTCATTTCAAATCCATTGTGGTGGTGTATAGAGCCAAAAAGATTAGAATTGTGTTGATGTCCCAATATTTATGGACCTGACTGTACATTGGTTGAAAATTGAGAATATGTTTTCAGTGGATGATTGTTAATCTGACGCTAAAACTAGCGGCGCTTTACCGCTAACGCGGCCACGCTGTCAGTGTGAAAGGACTCTAAAAGAAAACACGAAGACTACTACCTGTGCTGTTTACCATACCATACCATCAGCTCTGAGGAATTGGAAACTCTTTTATCCAACAAACCATTCAAAAGGTGGTTATAAAGAAGAAGAAACTCACTTTGTCAGCTTTAATGTTCTCTTGCTCTGACAACCAGTGATTGAGTGGACAGAAATTTCTCCTGGTATCCCGAGACTTTAACATTTTTACTAAGTTTGTTATCACCTGCAGACAATGAACAGAAATGTCAACAGACTATATTAGTACAGTACTTTATGTGCTATAAATCATAAAATGATAAAAGTTTTAAGATGAACTCCAGACAAATTCCCAGATGAAATACATATATGGGGCTGTTTTATCTGCCAAATGATTCTTACCTCTATCCATTCATTTGTGAGATGTATACATGTCTGCCAGACTGCATAGCCAAGGAGGATGATACTACTTTATCTGTTACAAATATTGAATACACTGCTGACACCATCATGTGAAGTCACAGAAGCTGTCTGAGAAGGTCATCTCTATACTCACTCTGTTCTCTCCTATTAGCATGATTCTTGTCAGCACATTTGCATGCAGTGCACCTGATTGCTCCTAGTGCAGTCCCACCCCTCCCAGAGTGATGCTACACAAGGGGTTGTAAGAGGCAGAGACTGACCAGCTCCTTGTGCTACTTCTCCCTCTCCCAGTCTAAGCTCTACTGAACAGGGAACTGCAAGATAATTTTTCCAAGCTGAAATCAGGTTCTGCTTGCATTTAGAAAATATATAAAACTTATATATCATTTAATGTATAACTGCATTAAAGTAGAATTCTGGGATAAATTTAACTAATCTTAAATATGCTCCTTCTCTCATCTCATCTCAGTTCTGAGTAACCTGTGTAAGAAAGATCTGTATACAGTACTTCCCTATTTTCAAGCTGCTCCGTCATGTGATTTCCCGTGTGTCAGCCAGCGGCGGCTGCAGGGAGAGGAAAGAACACGCATCAGCAGCTGCCAATGGTTGGTAGCGATGACGTCATTTACAGGCTCACTATGGCTCATCCGTTGTCAGTGCTCACTCCTTTCCCCTCTCTCATGCGTTAAGGATCATTCTTGATGATGCAAGTGTTTGGGCAGGTATACATATAAAATGGCTCTCATTGATTCCCAAACATCATAAAGCAATAAAAGAACAGGCAAACTATAACTCTGGGTGTCTGACTTCGAAAATCAAAAATATTCATGGCTGTTGGAGGCGTCTGTTAAAATATCACAATAATCACATGACAATGAAAAGGTTTATGGTGTATATAGGCAAAACCTTTTTTCCTGTTTTTTTTTTTTTTTTTTTTTAGCTACAAAGAGTTAAATTCTAAAGGCATTTTTTAAAATTAAAATAATAAACATTGCATACCTGCCTACTCTGTGCAATAGTATTACACAGAGTGGGGCACCAAACCTCCTCTTCTGGGGTCCCCTGCTGGCGCTGTCCAATTCTCCTCTTCTTTGTCTGCCCCCACAGCATGTCTATAGGCACACACAGCGCAGCTTGGTCTCGCCCAACCCCCTGATTTTGGTTGATAGCAGCAACAGCCAATGGCCACAGCTGCTGCCCAATCCTCTTGTAAGAAAAGGAATATAGGGGAGAAGACCTGCAGATGGACCCACTGGCATACAGGACTCAGGTGGGTCATGCAAATTGTTCGATTAGCTTATGTATGACCAGCCTGTTGGATTTATTGCAAGCGGCTATTATAGCCGCTAGCAGTAATCACTGTGTTTTCCTGGCAGCTCCCCCCACCGAGAGAACACAATGGCTCCGCGGGAGGGATTCCTCCATCAACACTGACAGTAGGTGTTAATTGGGGAACTCGAGCGATTTTCTTTCCTGCAATGAAAGAAAATGGGTCCATCTATGGCCAGCTTAGTGCAGTCATTGTATCTAAGATCTGGTAAGCTGCAATATAATAAATGTTTGCTTTTGGGTTTAATACCGCTCTAAAAGCCACTAGTGTCAGGTCCTAGATTTGTAATTATTATCTTAAACAAATTCATTTAACTTTCCAGTACATTTTTGGATAGCAGAAACTAGACCACCAATTGGAAACCCATGAAAAAAAAAAACACACAGGGAGCACAATATGTATGCACAAACCATCCTGGTAGGGATCAAACTCGTGACCTCAATGCTGAAATATAAAGGAACTAAAACACCAAGCCATAATGCTGCCTTCTTTAAGTGCATGACAGACAAATTAATGAAGAATTCAGGAGCTATTAATTCCAGCTATGAGCCACCAGGCACCTTTAGAAGCCAGAGATCATGGGCTTCCCAATCACAATTAAAAAAGCTGAAAGATATCAGTGCCACTCGTCATTTTTGGTGCATGGCTACTTGGCTTCCAGGATCTGTCCAACTCTGGAAACAGAAAACTGCAACAGATTTGTGAGTCTGAGGTTTCCTTAAATAGGAGCACTCGTTAAGCACATTAACAGAACTCTTCTGCTCTATTTGAGACTTAAATGGAACTCGGGCAGAAGACTTGCATCAAAGCCTTGCATATTATGACACATTAACGCCGGTTCCCCTCTTATGAAAACATTACCATTTAGTCTCAATTCAGCTAATGTTCATTGGGCCTATGCTTGTAAGTGAAATGTGTTGTAAAATCAGACAGAATGGGTTGGATCAAGGCTATTGTAGGCTTGTAGAATGAATAAGCATTGCTTAATTAGCCCATCAGGTTAAGTGCACGCATTAATGGGTCCTTCCTAAAGTCTAGCGTGACATCTCTCTCCAAACATGGCCAAGAAGAAAGTTCCATTAGCAATATTAATACAAGCTTAGTTGATCATTTTCATTCAATTAACTTCTTTCAATTAAATAGATAGCTTGACAAAAGCAGTGATAAAAGACCCGGAGGGACAGCTGATGACTTGAGCTGAACATTACTGAGCGAGAGGTCGCTAGTATTAAACGGACAGTAAATCTAGCATTCAATTTGGAAAATGCATTTCTCCTGCTCCTGTGTCTTTAATGAACAGAATTTTTTTTTAGCTGACTGGATCTGTTTGCTTTGGAAGAAATAAAAAATCATCTTACTAAATCAAAGTCCTTCGTTCTTTGCACTGGAACTATTCAGGGTTGTTTTTTTTCAAAGTTCCAAGTGCTGACCTTAGTATAAAGAAGAAAGATGGATTCTCCATGTGTCACCACCAAGTGATTTGCTTTCCATTTGCTCCATTAACCCCAACATTAAACAAATCCTGATGTGCTACTAATTAAGCAGGACTTTAATGTGTTCAACAAAAAATTGCAAATAGGGATAAATAACCAATTTGGTTGCCTTCCAGCTGTTGAGTTAAACATGACATCATAAATACCCAATGTGTGAAGATTGTGAACATATGTGAGAGTTAATATTTTGATGGTCCCAACATGACATGTTGGGATTTACGCAGAATTATGCATCCTTTATTTCTGCCCATACCCCAGTGGATCCTCCAATTTAGTTCAGCCACAACTGCATAAGAAATACAAGCCATGCAACAAATTTGATCAGTGCTTAGATAAAGTACATTGTTTAGGGATTAAATAATAAATTCACAAGTGTGAAAACGAATCAAGGAAAACCATCCTGAATTGTCAGGTTGGTCATTACTGACCACCTTTTCAATAATGCTAGGTACCTGGCTGATTTTCTGACTACTTTCTGACTCACTGAGCCATAACTAGTATGCAGATCAGAAGTTCTGACTCCCTCTAAATAGTTGATGCATACTCACTCCATGCCAGGAATGAAGGCAAAGACAGACAGAATTCTAAAAATGAGGAGAGCAATGGAAGCCTACATATTTCTTTTAAAGTGATACTAAAGTCTAGTTTTATTTTTTGTTGTTAAAAACACTGAACATGTTATACTTACCTGCTCTGTGTAGTGGTTTTGCACAGAGCAGCCCAGATCCTCCTCTTATTGGGCACTCCTAGCCCCTCCCTCCTGTTGAGTGCCCCCACAGCAAGCAGCTTGCTATGGCGGCACCCGAGCCAAACCGCTACTCTGTGTGTCCATTCAAACATGAAGCCGTGGCCTGGCCCGCACCCTCTCTGGCCTCACTGACTTTGACAGCAGCGGGAATCAACGGCAATTCGCTGCTGTCTTAGCCAATAAGGAAGGAGAGTCCGGGACTCTCGTGCAACATCGCTGGATCGAGATGGGGCTCAGGTAAGTATTAGGGGGGGTTGTTGCACATGGAAGGCGTTTTATCTCAATGAATAGAATGCATTAAGATTAAAAAAAAAAAAAAAAACCTTCTGCCTTTACAACCACTTTAATGGGATAAGGTCACCTTTCGGAACAGGTTTTTAGGGTGGAATTCTGTGAATGTATCAACTACATGTACTGTCATCCTTTGAGGATGTCAGCTTGTATTTTTCAATGAACTAACACAGCGCTGTTTGCGCTCTGGTAGTTCATCAATTCTTCCTGCCAGCGTAAAACTGCCTGCCCATACACATCGTAGACAGCTTACACTGACAGTCTGCAGGAGACTTGCATGACATCCGCGATCTGTTGATCGCTGGTCTAATGCTTTCCAGGCTCCTAAAAAAAAAAAAAAAAAAAAAAAAAATGTAAATGCGCATTTTTTTACCTGCCAAAAAATGTGCATTTATTTTTCTTTTTTTCAAGGTGACCTTATCCTTTAACATATGCATTCTTAAACCCATTCCCACTTGCAATCTATCAATCAATCTATAAAAACAGGCCGAGGATACGGTAATAAACATTCTCCCTTTGACAACTAGAAGATAACTCATTGCATGGTTTCTAGCTGTCAGACAGATTTCTCAGTGGCAGCTTTGTTTCCTACTAATAAGTGGGAACCAATCAGTTGGTTGCTGATCAGGTGTCAGTTGTGACATAAGTGATCATATGCAAGCCGAAGACTTCAATGGAAAAAATGGTTTCAACTTGCAGAAGCCACTGAAGCCTGTGGATAGCATTGTTCTGCTGTCTATACCTGTAGCTGTCTGATACAGTTATAGTATTGAAAGAAAATAATACACTCATTTAAAAAAAGTTTACTGCCTGTCTAAAATGATAAAAAAGAACAAGATTTTTTAAAAAATAGTGTACAAAATCAATATTAATACAAAAACTGCAAACTATAATTATGTATTAGTTAAATATCAACAAACATGCCAACTAGTATAGGTATCTGAATTTATCTTGATATTAGCCTTCTGCATTTCTAGAGCAGTTCCCCAAAGGGCAGCAATAGAAACCAATCAGGCTCTGTTACAGGGCACATGTATAGACAGGGAATACACTGACAAGAGGTGGAAGTAGCGTTGTGACGTCATCAGTGAGCTGCTTCTATTTCTTGTAATGAACAACAGGCTGGGGGTGTGTTTCAACCAGGGCTGGCCCAAGACATTGTGCTGCCTGGGTCCAAGAATGAAATGCTGCACCCCCCCCAAGAAACGGACGGCAGTTTGAGATAGGTGAAATGCTGCCCGTAATGTGCCGCAACTGATGACACACAAAACTGCAGGAAAAAAAAGTCCTCTTGGGCGTCAATTTGCTGCCCCTCAGATGCAGCTCTAGGTTTTGTAAGGCCTTAGGCATAACTTAAACATGAGGCCCCACTTACGCTCATAATGGAAAAAATAATTAAAGTGATAAAATTTGACTGTATAGACTGCATATATTAAGAGCCTAAGGCCCCTTTCACACAGGCTGATAGAATTCAGCTTTTAGCTACGGATAGATCAAGTTATCTACCGCAGCTAAACTCACACACTGCATTTAGCAACGGTTTCGATACGGTTTTGTATGGTTAGAAAAATAAATTTGACTGTGTCCAGGACCGATTTATTACAGCTATCTGCACATAACTGCAGGTAATCACAGTGTACTATTTCTCCTGCGGATAGCAGCAACAAGGAAAGAAAAACAAAAGGAATGGCAAGAATGTTCCAACACAGCCGCATGTAAATGCACGTAAATGCAGCTAATCGCAATGTACAACTGCAAGTGATCCCTGTGCCTGGAGTCTTGGAATTTCAAAAGAACTATACATGCTTTTAACAGCGGCAGAACAGCCACCCATGTGAAAGAGGCCATAAAGTGCTGGTGTCAGTGTCTTCCATTTCCACGCTGGTGTCAGTGCACTCTAAGTGCAGAATGTATTTGAGCTGGTCTCAGTGCTGGTATCACGGCACTCTCTTAGTGCATGGTCTTGGTGCTGGAGTCCATGTCCTCCTTCTCAGTGGGTGTCAGCGCTCTGTCTCTCTCAGTGCTGGTGTCAGTGCACACTTTTTAGTGCCGGTGTCAGTGCTCTGTCTCTCTCAGCGCTGGTGTCAGTGCACACTCCAAGTGCTGGTGTCAGTGCGCTCTCTCTCTCAGTGCTAGTGTCAGTGCAAACTTTTAGTGCTGGTGTCAGTGTTTTGTCTCTCTCAGTGCTGGTGTCAGTGCACACTTTCTTAGTGCTGGTGTCAGTGCCCACTATCTCAGTGCTGGTGTTAGTGCCCACTATCTCAGTGCTGGTGTCAGTGCACTCTCTTTTAGTGCTGGTGTCAGTGCTCCGTCTCTCTCAGTGCTGGTGTCAGTGCACTCTCTTTTAGTGCTGGTGTCAGTGCTCCGTCTCTCTCAGTGCTGGTGTCAGTGCACACTGTCAGTGCTCTGTCTCTCTCAGTGCTGGTGTCAGTGCTGTGTCTCTCTGTGCTGATGTCAGTGCAAACTATTTTGTGCTGGTGTCAGTGCTTTGTCTCTCTCAGTGATGGTGTCAGTGTCTTCTCTCTCAGTGCTGGTGTCAGTGCACACTGTCAGTGCTCTGTCTCTCTTAGTACCGGTGTCAGTGCTCTGTCTCTCTGTGTTGATGTCAGTGCAAAATTTTTTGTACTAGTGTCAGTGCTTTGTCTCTCTCAGTGCTGGTGTCAGTGCTGTCTTAGTGCTGGTGTCAGTGCTCGGTCTCTCTTAGTGCTGGTGTCAGTGCTCGGTCTCTCTTAGTGCTGGTGTCAGTGCTCGGTCTCTCTTAGTGCTGGTGTCAGTGCTCGGTCTCTCTTAGTGCTGGTGTCAGTGTCCTCTATCTCAGTGCTGATATCAGTGCTTTGTCTCCATCAGTGCTGTACTCACATAGAGCTCCTTTTACTCGGCCTCAAAGAAGAGAAGGGGCTGTGTGAGTTTCACCACCTCCGAGGTCTCATCGACCCCGTCAGGCAGCAGTAGGTTCTGGCAGACAAGCCTCAGGTGTCCTCCGGCTCTCGTAGGGCTCCTGCACTGCAGCACCTGTGTGCTTAAACTTCGCGCTGAAGCTGGAATGGATGCAGCCGACTCGGGATTGGGGGGGGGGGGGGGGGGTGGACTCTGGCTGGGGAGGACACTGGGCTGAGCGGCGCTGCATCAGGCGAGAGGGACCCGGAGGAGCCGGCTGAGCACACAGGCGGGCAACAGGGAGCTCTGCTACCCACCCCCAGAGGTGGCTCTTTAATTAGGCGACCGCCTAATTAAAAAGCCGCCTCTGCCGCTCCTCTCAAATCCCTACCTGGGTCCAATGGGCCCATCGGGACCCATGGCAGGCCTGGCCCTGGCTTCGACTTAGGATTCTTGACTTGTATTAAGAAAGAGTAAATATATGTTTAAAGTATATTTACCCTTTGCTTGCATGGGCAAAGCAGAGGTTTGTTTTAAGAATTGCACCGACTATAGCCTTAGTTACCTTGAAAAGCTGGATCCACCTCTTTTGTTCTGTTTGTATACGTTGCTGCATCTCCAGATTGGTTGTTACGCCAACACTTCGAAAAGCAGCCATATATTCCTCTCGCACTTCTGGCTTTGTTTCTGGATATGCCAATTTGATGATCCCTAAACAAGCATCTCTTAGGCAGCGAGACAATACTATCAGTTCCTCTAATGTGAAAGGCATCATTGAGGAATTCTGCTGACCGACAGCTGCCAAAAAATAAAATAACAATATATATATATCATTACTGCTCAGAGCGTGAGAAATGGGATAACTTGCAGACATGTGCTTATAATATCAACAATATTACATCTCTATGTAAATGGTTGTAACTGTAAACATAAATGACACTTAGGTCTCATGCACACTGGGGCTCCTTTAAAAGTTTTTCTCTTGGCAGGACACCTGAGCAGCGCTCTCAGCCATTGGCTGAGAGCGCTGATCAGATGTCAATCGGCAGACGTTCCCAAACAGCCGACTTCTGTCAAACCGGCTGCCATATACATGGGTCGAATGTCGACTGTTTTTTATCGAACCGGCTGATGCCGCCCGATATTTGGACCCTGTGTAATAGGCTTTACTAGAGGACTGGACTGGGTGAGGGAGGCACAGCACTCTGAGACAAAAGGCTCTACTGCTTACAAAGAATAGACTGAGGCTCCATGCACACTGGCAAAAAAAAAAAAAAAAAAAAAACGTTGATTCTACAGGCGTTTGACATTTTTTCACCTGCCTGTAGAAGCACTTCTATTGTATTCTATGGGTCTTTGCACATTATGGCTACAGGCATTTTCTGACAGGGACGTTCAGAGGCAGGAAAAAAAAAAACCTTCTCGATCGCGTTTTCTGGAGAAGTTTAGGAGCTGTAAAAACATCAATCGCTGCTAAACTCCTGTTATCTCTTTTGAACGTGAAGTTTCAACGTTTTTTTATTTTATTTGGGAGTTAACTTTTGCAGAGGGGAGTGTTGTTAAAGTGTTTGTAAAGCTTCATTTTTTTTTTTTTTAAATACCAAACATGTCATACTTACCTCCACTGTGCAGTCATCAGTTTTGGGGTACCCCGGCGGCGCTATCATCTCCTCCCTGCATTGTATAACCCCCTAGGAGAAATGCTCTCCCGGGGGGTTACCTTGCGGGCGTGCTCCCGAGTCCAGCATTTGCATCCATAGACGCAGAATGTAGGATTCGACCCTGCCCCCCGCATCACTGGATTTGATTGACAGCAGCGGGAGCCAATGGCTGCGCTGCTATCAATCTATCCAATCAAGAGCCGAAAACCCCTGGCAGAGAGGTATAGCGCGGCTCCGCCGAGGGATTGAAGGGGGTCAGGTGAGTAAAACAGGAGGGGGGGCTAGGGGGCCGGTCACTGTCAGAAGTTTTTTCATAGGATGCAAAAAACACCTGTAAACTCAAACGCTCATAAACTCACCTAAACTTTGTACAATATGCTCTCAATTGGTGTTTTATATGCCACGTTTTTCAAGCTAAAACACTAACGTTTTTTTCTGCTCCTAGTGTGCAATAGACATGACCTTAACAGATTAAGGCTGAGACAGGTCCTAGATTAGGCTGTATTGTAATCTGCAGGTCCAAAAGGAGGCTATGCTGTTTGAAAGGGAAGCCTGGATCACAAGACTGACTAAACAGAATCATAAATCCTTTGCCAGATTAACCAGTTTACATATACTGTGTATTTTGCAGTTTTTTTTTTAACTTAGCTTTTACCTAAAACTGAAGTGAGACTAAAGGAAAAACAATTTTCTTCATTTTGGATACAGTAAGATAACTCTTGACAGGTCTGTGTCTCATCGGGGAGATTTCCATTCACTTCCTGTCCAATAGCAAAAGGAAGCGAGGAGAAATCCCTCCAAAATGAGAGAAATCCCTGGTCACCATAACTAGTGTTCTAAATGGAAGATCATCACTCTCTTCCTGGAGACCACTAAAAAATGTGGGATTTCCTTTCATTTTTGGTGATAATGGTGAAATGGAAAGGGTGAATGTCGAACACAGCAATAAAAACCTGAACATGTATCTAAAAAACAAAAAAAAATGCCTTCAGCTATACTTTAATATACAATAACAACTCAAAACGTATATTCACTAAAAACACGTTGTAGTTTTCCAAAAAAAAAAAATTTTTTAAACGTTTTCTCACCTTCCATGGGATCACCAAAGAATTCATTATCATGTATAGAGATAAGGGAATGACTAAATAATGAACTGAAGAGATAAAAGAGAGGGATAATTCGGTTGGAGTCTTCAAATGACATCGGAGAGCCTCTAGATATCACTTGCAGTAGTGGAACCATGGATCTATTTGGAAATACAAACACTAATTAAAAGCAATGCTTGACGACCATCAAAGTTATTTATGCAGAAACTTTCCTTCACAATGATAATGTTACAATGTTTCCTTCACCCTTTCTCAGGCAAAGATTACTAGGGGTTCCTTTAGCATTGGTTGCATAATGTCAAGCCCCCGTAATCACTAGCTCACAGAGCCAGATGTGTTGGACCAGTGTCAGTGTCAATCAATGCAAGGGGTTCTACAAGGACCACCAGTGTAACATGCCATCATTCCACTGACCTTCCATCTAAAATGGCCCTGCTACACTGACCACCAGGGATGGGCCGAACACCCCCGTTGGGTTCGCAGCAGAACGCCCAAACAGGGGAAATGTTCTAACCCAAACAGCGAACCCCAGGAGGTGGAAGCGTTTTCATTTTTTTCTATTTTTTGAGTCTGTCGGGCGTCGTGATTGACGGTGGATTTACCGTTCCTGTTTTTCTTACTTTTTAAAACTTTTTTTATTTCTTAGTGAATGGGTACATGCTGTTTTTTTTTCTTTCTTTTTTTTTTTACCGCCATTTTTTTTCTCAGCTTTCAGCAGGGAAAGCCATTGACAGCTGATAAATTCATCGGTTGTTAAGGACGCGGTGGGCTGGCTTCCCGGCCCTGTTCCTTAACAGTCAGCTTATACTGCACCCTGATTGGGCAAAGCTTTGCCCGATCAGGGCACAAAATGCACTGTGCAGCGCTCAGTGCATTGCAGGGTGTTCGTCGAGGCGAACACCCCGCAAATTTGGGTGTTCAGGGAACGGCCAAATGTTTGGCCTGAACTGGTCGCCCATCCCTACTGAGCACCAGTGTAAGGTGGTACTATACAAATCCCCAATGTCAGGTCGCCTTTCTTCCCTGATCACCAATGTAAGGGGACAGTATATTGATCACGAATGTAAGGAGGCACTTCTACACAGCCCATCACCTGAAGGCTAAAAAAAATTTCAAACTTTCCTCTGGCCTGGTTCACACTAGAATGCAGCACATGAAAATCCGTGTACCTTGTGTGTTTACCGCTCCATGTTCAAAACGCACTACCCTTGCAATCTGCAGTGGGTGTCAGTGCAATATTAACAACACCTCAAATGCAGGTCGCAAACGCAGTGCGTTTGACTGCTCCAGATCGCATGATAGCAAACTACCTACTATTGCAAAATAGTGTTTCCAAAAGTAGTACATGCACTGCTTTGGTGTGATTTGACCCAATTAAATAGATGGGTTCAAATCGCACCGCACTGAATCGCATGTGAATAGCACAGGAATGTGGTGCACATTCCTGTGCAATTCATAGGCAATTTATAGTGTGAACCTAGCCTTTAGGTTAAAAAAGTTGAGAAAGGCTGGACTACTTTATCTACATGCAAAAAGCATTATTCAGCATACCATCAATATAAAAATGATTATGTTACCTTGGAGAAAAATAGATGGACAAAAAATTTTCCCATCTACACTACATAATTTTCAAAATTACCACATAGCTGTACAATCTATTTCAAACATTTGGAATATTGTAGGCATACATACCCTGTAATCATTTTTGTTGTCATAGAAGATATTAAGTACCAAAGGTGTCTTAAAAATCTAGCATTAAAGGCGAGGCTGTATAGAAGTCTGAAAGGGAAAAAAGATAAACAGCAAGTCAGAAAACAGGACTTCCTACATCCTACTGCACATAATCAAATCTTGCAGTTTCACAATGTAGTCACCTGTGTGTGAAATCAGAGCCATTCCAGGAATCTAGTAAAGCCAATCTGTCAGGTGCTAGTGCTATCCAGCAAACACTGCAACCATGCTAGTGGCAATAAATAAAGACAGCAAGCAGCCCAGGGGGGGTGTGTCTGGGAATTCCTCTCTTGTAACACAATATAAAATACAAAATATCCATTTCTAGAGCAATAACACTTTATGGTATGCCCTGCTCCAGCCCCAGTGTTACAATCGGCTTTCTCCTATCCAGTACGATATTGCTGATTAGACTGCATAGCCACTTGTCAATCTTCTTGGCCAGGCCTGCACATGCCCTTTGCACTTTCCATTTGTACGTATCCGATGTTTTAGGCACAAGCTCCAACAAGGAAATCCATAGAAATGAATGGGAGTTATGATATAGGGGATGTTTAGCTTTTCTGGTAGATGCGTTTGCAAAGGGAGTTCACATCAGGCAGAAACTATATTTAAGGGCTCGGCAGCCCACTGTTATTAAAAAAGAAAAAAAAAAGAAAAAAAAAAGAAAGTCTTTACACAAAACGGATTGCCCACGCAGGGTTTCCTCTCCAGCAAACACAAATAATGAATGATAACGAGCCAACTGGCTCTTAGATTCGCTTCAGCCTCAGTTGCAGTACCTCAATGCACCGGTGGGCCCGCTGCTGGCCTCCAAATAAGGTTCACTGGCCCCCCTGGGTTTTGCATGCTCTTTCAGTAACCTCCAAACTTCCTACAACCCCTTTGGACCTGTTAGCCACCTCAGCTGTCTCAGCCCCCTAGACCCTCTCTTGGTCTCCCAGGCCCGTGTAGCTGTACCAACTTTCCCAGTCCTTTGGGCCAGACGTCCCCCACACAAGGGATGAAGTCTCAAATAAAACAACCAGGTCATCCTCACAGGGGTCTGTCTCCAAGCGGCAGCAACTCCACTGAGCTATGCTCAGATCTGGCTTATAACGATCCTGCCCACTTGGGCACTCACACAGGCTGTAAGCAACTAGTAAAGCCCATACACAGGACTTAAGGTTCTGTCCCACCCAAGATGCTTTGGAAACTTCAAACTCCAGGTCCTGATGTGAAACTACCAACCAGAGAGAAAAACTTTAAGTGGTTGTAAACCCTCACATATCCTCAGTGAAGTGACTGGCCTCTGGTGATACAGAGATGAAACAAATCCTCCTACATAAGTTGTACATGTTTATCTACAGTCTTCTTTCTCTACATCCATTCAGAAGTCCAGAATTTACACAAAATCTCGGAGCTCTGAAAAGCAGGGGTTGGAGAGCGAAAGTTACATCAGTGAGGAGAGCTCTGATAGCTGATTGGAGGGAAGGGACACAACCCCCTTCACACATCACACAGGAACAGAGCAGAGGCTGTCAATCTGCTGGTGGTTCCTAACCTGTCACCATTTTTCTCTTGGTGTCAGGAAAACTCATCAGTGACTCATGCTTATAGCAGAGGAACGGGACAGTGGTTAGAACTGACATTAACCACCTCAATACAGTACACTTACACCCACTTCCCGCCCAGACCAATTTTCAGCTTTCGGCGCTCTCACAGTTTGAATGACAATTACTCAGTCATGCAACACTGTACCCAAATGAAACTTGCGTTCTTTTTTCACCCAAATAGAGCTTTCTTTTGGTGGTGTTTAATCACTAGTGGGTTTTTTATTTTTTGTGCTATGAATAAAAAAAAGACCGTACATTTTGTGAAAAAAAAAATGCCCTTTTCTTTGTTTTTGTCATAACATTTTGCTAATTAGTAATTTTTTTTCATAAATTTTGGCCAAAATTTATACTGCTACATATCTTTGGTAAAATAACCCAAATTAGTTTATATTATTTGGTCTTTGTGAAACTTATAGAGTCTACAAAGTATGGTGCCAATCACTGAAAATTGATCACATCTGATCAGGCCTTCAGTACAACAGGTGAATCTAATTTCTTGAGACACTAACAAGTCAGGAAAGTACAAATACCCCCCAAATGACCCCTTTTTAGAAAGTAGACATTCCAAGGTATTAAGTAAAGCCGTGTACACACGAGCAGAACGTCCAACAGAAAAAGTCAGACGGCAGCTTTTCATTGTATATTCCGATCGTGGGTATGCCTCATCTGACTTTTTTTTCCCGAAAATTCAGAAGGACCTAGAAATGGAACATGTTCTAACTATTTCCGATGGAACCAATTCCTATTGGGAAAACCGATCGTCTGTATGCTGTTCTGACGGACCAAAAACGACACATGCTCTGAAGCAAGTACGAGACGGAAGCTATTGGCTACTGAACGTCCTGTTTCTAGTCCCGTCGTACGTGCTGTACGTCACCTCGTTCTGGACGGTGGGAGACTTTGGTTTGTCCGTGTGTAGGCAAGACCGCTTGAATGGAATTCCGTCGGAGAAACCTTCGGAGTTTATTCCGACAGCAAAACCGGTCGTGCGTACGTGGCATATGTAGCACGGTGAGTTTTTTTAAGTTGTAATTTTTTCCCACAATTCTTTGCAAAATGAAGATTTTTTTTTTTTTTTTTTTTTTTACAAAATTGTCAAATTATCAGGTGATTTCTCAAACACAGGATATGCATACAACAAATTAAACCCCAAAATAAATTCTGCAACTCTTCCCGAGTATGGCGATACCACACATGTGATTCTTTTACACAGCCTGACCACATACAAAGGCCCAACATTGAAGTAGCACCTTCAGGCGTTCTACGAGCATAAATGACACATCTCATTTCTCAACCACCTATTACACTTTTGAAGGCCCTGGAGCACCAGGACAATGGAATTGCCCACAAAATGACCCCATTTTGGAAAGCAAACACCCCAACGTATATTCTATGAGGCATGGGCTGCAAATAGGTACTCGGTTACTCGGATGGGCTGGTGACAGGTACTCGGTTACTCGGATGGGCTGGTGACAGGTACTCGGTTACTCGGATGGGCTGGTGACAGGTACTCGGTTACTCGGATGGGCTGGTGACAGGTACTCGGTTACTCGGATGGACTGGTGACAGGTACTCGGTTACTCGGATGGGCTGGTGACAGGTACTCGGTTACTCGGATGGGCTGGTGACAGGTACTCGGTTACTCGGATGGGCTGGTGACAGGTACTCGGTTACTCGGATGGGCTGGTGACAGGTACTCGGTTACTCGGATGGGCTGGTGACAGGTACTCGGTTACTCTGATGGACTGTGACAGGTACTCGGGTACTCTGATGGACTGTGACAGGTACTCGGGTACTCTGATGGACTGTGACAGGTACTCGGGTACTCTGATGGCCTGGTGACAGGTACTCGGGTACTCTGATGGCCTGGTGACAGGTACTCGGGTACTCTGATGGCCTGGTGACAGGTACTCGGGTACTCTGATGGCCTGGTGACAGGTACTCGGGTACTCTGATGAGATACAGATAGGTACTCGGGTACACTGATGGGCTGGTGACTGGAATTCGAGTACCCTGAAGGGCTGTGACAAGTACTCGGTACACTGATGGGCTGGTGACTGGAATTCGGGGACTCTGAAGGGCTGTGACAAGTACTCGGTACTCATATGGACTGTGACAGGTACTCATATGGACTGTGACAGGTACTCGGGTACTCAGATGGACTGTGACAGGTACTCGGGTACTCAGATGGACTGTGACAGGTACTCATATGGACTGACAGGTACTCAGATGAACTGTGACAGGTACTTTGATGGATGGTGACAGGTCCTCTTTATTTGAGGGGGCAATCAGTGTGTGATTGGTGTGCACTGTAAGCGGTAACGAGATGTTACCGTAATCTCCTTCTCACACACGATCGGTGTGTGAGGAGAAGAACCTGGTAACATCTCGTTTACCGCGGTTTGTTGACATTTAGTGATTGGCTGTGAAAGGATTACAGCCAATCATGTGGTAAACAGCTGCCGGCCAATGGCTCTTTACCAGCATCGGTGACGAGCAGTGTTACCAGGAACACGCCGCCACCAACGTTCGCGCGCATGCGCTGTGCAAACTGGGGCAGCGCCACCTATGGTCGGCCGTGACTTCATCACAGCCGATCACGTGGTAAACAGCCATGCCCAATGGCTGTTCACCACCCTCGGTGGCGAGCAGTGTCTCCATGACACGCCGCCACAGAAGGAGCAGGGATGCGCACACACGATCGCGTACATTTCCTGTTTAAATGGAGGGCCATATCAACACAAACACAGGGCATCTGCCAAGCTTCATTAAAGCTTCAAAAAAGCAACACTGGAGCATCTCAGAAGCATCAAAAAAGCATGCTGAAGCGGTAGGCCCTTTAATGTGTGTTGAAGTTGAAGCAAGTATAAATGAGCCCCTAGTGCTCTGGATTAAGACAAGCACACACTACTGAGGGATATGTTTTGTTCATGTTTTATGTCTGATGTTTACAACCACTTTCAAGACACGGTTTTCTCTGCTCACAAGAACACCTGCTGAAGCTTCTCAAACTGAATCTTAGAGAGTCCTGTGCCAGTTCTATCTTAATAACCTAAATAAACATAGTTGCAGGGACTCGCCCTGTCACAGATTGCACAGCATAAGTAAGCGCCTGGCTGGAAACATTTTAACAAGCAACTGTGTGATCAGATCAGCAAGATTCTCTTAGCTCATGTACAGGTGAGTATAAGAATGGGGACAGGGGGCATACTGTATTGGGCCCCTTTCATAAGGGTGTTCTGATCAGGTTTGACAGTCAGTTTTTTCAAGGTCCATGCATTCCTATATACAGCCTCCAGATCCAATCAGTCCCATTTAAAAAAAAAAAAGCATGGGAGAGGACTTCATTCACTTTCTTTAAGCGGAGCAGATCGAGGGTAGTTGGGAGTAATCAAACAGCGGAGTCCGTTTACTCCCAGCCGCCCATGGCGCAGAGTGGGCTATGTTTGTGTCCATTTTGCAGAAACTGAGTGGACACAAATGTGTCATCCTCTCACTCTGCTTAACTCAGAAGGTGAGCAACTCATAGATCCCCTGCTGATCATAATGGAACCCGCCCCGTGTGAAAGGGGTCTTTGCGTAATTGCATTTTTAATTATTGTGCAACTAAAGGCTCCTGTAAACAACAGGTACCAAATCCAGTTACCACGTGTGATGCCTAAGCCTCATAAAATAAACAAAAAAAAACAAACACTTTCTTTACCTTTTCTGACTAAGACAAATTTTGATTAAATTTCCCCCTCACATGCTCCCCCATTTCAGACACTGCAGCTCACAGTAGTAGGGTTTCAGCAACATTGAAAACGCTGTCATACAGTGGGCAGGACTAGGCCAGGTGATGATTGACAAGCTTCGTGTTTGTTAATAAGCAGTGACAATGTCACGTCCTCTGCAGCATCTTCTCATCCCACGGCAGTATAATCAAGCACAGGGGTCACATAAGCGTGACAACTCAGCTCTGAATTCAGCAGCAGTGAAGCATCATTGCCGCCCTAACATGGGAACCTGAATCAGGTGAACTTCGCTGGCAGGATCAATAGGTATTTGTGGGACTTTGCAGGGAAACACAGGAGAAAACTTTAATTGTGGAAGCACTTATAATTAAGTGCTGCAGCAAATTTTTGGCAGGCCACAGTTCTACTCTAAACAGAATGTCTCTGCCTGCATTAACACAGGTGCAGCCATGGTGAAGAATTACCTTGAGTTGCCAGACACAAAGCAATGTCCAGAGTTTGGGCTGTATGTAGCTTCCTGCTGTCAGATTTCTTTAGAAGATACCAGAACTATTGACTACTTGTCAGCGGCAGCATGAATGTGAAAAAGGTAAGTACTTCTGTATTATTTCAATATGCTCTTCATCACTGACCGTTACATAAAACAACTTTATTTGTTTAATGCATTATATGCATTGCAGTTTATTACCAGTACCCAGCTGAGCTATTGATTCACCTAAAAATCAGTTTCCAGGTAATGATCTGCTTTGTTACAAAGCTTAATTACAAGCCACTAATAGCTTGATTCATTGCGGAGTGAAAGGCCCGCTACTATATACTTAGGAAGCAAAGTCTGAAATGCCCACAATACTGCAGTTTTTTTTTTCTCCTGAAGGATTCTCATGATGGTGACTCTCAAATGATCCACACTGGAAACACAAAGCTGAAGTCCATGAAACGCTTGATGAGTCGCACTAGGACATGAGTAGTATTGAAGATGCTGGACCTCTTACTATTTCTGCACGATCATCTTCATTTGTACAAAGAGCAGCGTTTTGTCAGATTCCCTTTCAACACCCCTAGCTATTCTTCCTTAATAACTGAAGGCCTACATAGGCATGACTTCCAAGGGTTATTTATTAAGAAAGCAGTCTGACTTCATTAAAATAAAATGGATGTTCGAGCATGCCAATACCACCGTCAAGAAAACAGCTACTCAGTAGCTAAACCAAGGTTGGAACATTTACCATTTACTGCCTACTGGTCATATCACTAGGTGCCTGGACATGCGACACAGCCAGTGCAATATGTGATATCTGGTAATAATGTGACACTGTACAAGTTTGAAGAAAAAGAAAGAAAATAACATGCTCAATTGATAATCTTGGGGCTCAGATGAAATTATCTGGTGTATTGGAAATATAATGCTAATCTTTTTATTAATGGTTGGTTCAGAGATAACTGTGGGGATGCAGTTTAGAATCAATGGATATTTTTCACACAGACAGAATAAAAACAAGAAGTTTGAAAATAAATAAATATAAATATGGAATAGTAGGGCTTTTGCATTTTATCAGGCAAAGCCAAAATACGCCAGATCACTCTGCAGGATGCATTACAATCAGAGAGATATCTGATGGAGGAAAACGCACAATACAATAAGTGGCAAAAAGCTGCAATCCTACCCCACTCAATATGGATACTGGTAAATTATTTAGAACTATAATTAGAGTGCTTCTAAAAGTTCTTTTTTGTTTTTCTTTAAAATAATAAACACATCATACCTGCCTGCTCTGTGCAATGGTAGAGCTGCACGATTCTGGCTAAAATGAGAATCACAATTTTTTTGCTTAGAAGTTAGATCACGATTCTCTCACGATTCTCGCAGCGTAATATCATCTTTCACATTAAAACAAAAAAAATTTGGCTAACTTTTACTGTTTTGTTTTTTTTTTCATTCATTGAAGTGTATTTTTTCCCAAACAATTGCATCTGAAAGACCGCTGGGCAAATACAGTGTGACATATGAAATATTGCAGCAATTGCCATTTTATTCCCTAGGGTCTCTCCTAAAATATTTATAATATAATGTTTGGGGTTCCAAGTAATTTTCTAGCAAAAAAATATTGATTTTAACTTAAGGAAGAAGTGTCAGAAAAAGATTTAGACTTTAAGTGGTTAAACTTCCTGCATTTACACATTGTTGAAAACTTGGCAGACTGCCTGGATTATTTATTTACACAGAAGTTTTCTCCCTTTGATCTAAGAAGGAAGCTTAGTTAAAATGTATCAAGTTAAAAGACTTGGCAGAATGCCCAGATGCTTTCTTTTGACAGCTGAGTGAGCACATAGTCTCTCCACTTGTTTATATGAAAGAAACGTCAAACTTTGCAGGAGAGATCGTCAGAGGGGGTGAATCGAGATCACGATTTTTTAACGATTAATTGTGCAGCTCTATGCAATGGTTTTGCACAGAACAGCCCAGAGCCTCCTCTTCTAGTGTCCCCTGCAGGCGCTTCTGGCCCCTCCCCTTTGCCAAGTGCCCCCCCATAGCAAGCGGCTTGCTCTGGCACCACTTGTCTGTGCTCGTTCTGTGTGTGGCTATGGGACAGCTAGAACGTGGCTCAGTCCCGCTCCCACCTCAATGGCTGTGATTGACAGCAATACGAGCAAATAGCTTTTGCTGCTGTGTCTCAGCCAATGAGGAGGGAGAGACCCAAAAGAGCCTTGGCTCTCGTGCACATCACTTGATCTAGGTTGGGCTCAGGTAAGTATTAGTGGGGATGTGAGGAGTGCAGCGCAAAGAATGTTTTTTACCTTCATGCATAGAATGTGAGGGGTGCAGCGCAAAGAATATTTTTTACCTTCATGCATAGAATGCATGAAAGTAAAAAAAAAAAAAAATCTTCACCCTTTACAACCACTTTAAGGTAATTAGGATTTACCCTAAAAGATTAAAGTAAAAGTGCCTACTATCTGCTGCCATTATAAATTCTCAACTTAAAAACCTTCTATCCTATTTCTACATCTCCATCTCGACCTGGAGCAGCCCTGAAATATATTTCTGTGTTGTCAGATTTATACCTCACAATAAGGTGTAAAAGCCATAACAAATTAGTAGGCCTGCACATTGTCACAGTTAGTAGTTTACAAAAACCTATGCCAGTAGTGACTTTCCAAAGGTTGCGATTTGTGTACCTGGCCAGCAAGGCTGCGGACGGCATGGCTACCAACATAAGACAACACTGTAGTAACCTGGTGGAGCACACAGGTTCATTTTAGGGAACCACTGGAGGGATAGTCGGCACCAGGTAAACATCAAATGGCAATATCCTTTATTGAAATGACATGAAACAGCTATAAAATAGCCAAAGCGTTTCGGTGTTGGCTTTTTTGTCATTTCAATAAACAAGGATATTGTCATTTGACGTCTACCCGAGTGCCGACTGTCCCTCCAGTGGTTCGCTGTACGCAGAGACATCAGCAGCCTTTCGGTCTGAGCACAGGGTGAAGCTGAGGATTGAAGGAAGACAACAGCAGCACCACTACACCGGTTTCAATTTAAAACAGAACTAAAGCTGCAAATACTTACCGCCCATCCAAAGAACCAACATTCCGCCAGTGCCAGCATTTTCTCCCAGATATAGTCCAGGTGCCAAGTCTTTGCCCATTTTGTTTAGATGGTGTGGGATCAAGTCTATTTTATCGCAGAAGAGACATTGAACATCTCTTCTGCAATAAACATCCTGCCTACTCGCAGTTTGTTATTCCTTACCTTTAGGTCTGCTTTTAGGCATTATGAGAGGGTGTTCTAAATTCAGCCCCCTATAAATGCATCCTTGACAGAATTAGCAGTTCAAACAATTTTTTCTTATTGTTCGGAGTTACAGTGTTACTAAAGCCCCAAATAAAATAAAAATCATGTTCAGTACCTATATCATATCTATTCATTGCAGGCCCTTTTAAAGCCAGCACTGGAATGTATCTTCACTTTAATGTCTTTATAGTCTCTTGTTTATCTTCTTTTCTGAGTGTGGCTACATTTACTTTACATGGTTCCAAAGTGTGTGGCAACAAAGACTACAATTGCAAAAAATTGAAAGAGGACAGCCGCACTCCAAAATAATGCCTTTATTTAGTGAAGCTTGATCCATACATCAAAGACACAGGTCCAGAAAAAACTGACGCGTTTCGCACAGTTACTGGCGCTTAATCATAGCACCTATGATTTTTTGAACTTTGCCGAGCCAGCACCCTTCATCTCCCACAGATTAGGATGGTGCGAATACAAGTGGTACCACCTGGAGCGGTAATCACCTTGGATTTGGTGTTTTTTAATGACTACAATTAACCAAGCACCCAGCACTGGCATGTAAAACCAGAACAGATCACCTATAGTAGCAAGAATGAGAGCAATCATCACTACCATTAATAACATCGTTGTCCCCAGAGCATCACTCACTGCACAGCACTCACATTTTATGCTGGTCCTCAGCGGCACACACTTGAGGGGGGTGCCTACATGAATAAACAAGCTGACTGTTGCGCAGTAGGAATGCCAGTGCCGTACTTAATGGGAAATTGGGTTTGAGTACATTGGTGCAAATTATCACAATTCACATGCACTGCTTATACACCTTAACTAGAAAATGCTGAAAAAATGCAAAACGGGGAGAAGGCCAAGGTGGAAATTAAAGGCTATATTAACAGTATTTATCAGTATTTAGGACTATTCTTTAAAACATAGACAATAATGTATAACGGAAACCTAATTGGTTGTGATCGTATAGTGACACTTTAATAAACAGGATAAAATTCAGTTCTGACTACGGAGCACTTCTTTCATTGTAGGCATAGACAAATTTCTCTTCTGTCAACACTTGCTCATGGAGTTAGGCCCCCTTTGTGGATAAAGTTATTTATGGGTAACAAATGAAACAGGAGAGCAATTTCACAAATGGAGCGGCTGAATCTGACCTTCCGACACCCTGGAACATCCTGAACACTGACAAAGGAAACAGCCGAGTGACCTGCTGCGCTTTCCACACTCCACAAAGCTCCTTGGCAGAACGCCTCCTCACCACATCTGTAGGAAGACTTGTCAACTTCGCAGGCACAGAGAACAATTACAAAGTGCCTTGTGTTTAAGTGAAATTGATAAACATTAGGTGCAATAAAACAAGCCATTTCCTCTACTGCCGCCCGCTGATGCGTTTTATCACTTTCAAATACAGAAGTGCTTTTTGAAGGATATTGGCATTTTTATGAATTCCATTATCTAATGTAGCACATTGATTTTTTTTAATCTACATACAATTACTAAAAAAAATTGAACGGTCCAGGTAATAATGATTTTATTCTAACTCAATAAGCTTTATTTATGAAAGTGTAAACTATGTCCACAGAATTAAAAGTGGAACTTTACACATAACTTGATAAAAATGATGTTCTTTAGCAAGAGGTTGTGACATCACTAGTCTGCCTCTCTGACTCAGCCAATCAGAGGAAGCTTTGTATTCATAGCTAAAATACATCGCTTTCTATGAATGTCTGAGCCCCGATCAAATAGACTCTATTGTGTTCTGGGTATGAGACCGGAAGTCTCGGCTCGAACCGGGAACACACTGTGGTATGCTGCATGTAGCCTCAGCTACATAGAGTTTTTACCACACATCCAGCAGCCTCACATGTTAGTGAGGGACATAGTTTGTGGTGGTCAAACCAGCTGCGATGTTAACGTAAGCAGAACGTTAACAATAAACATAACCATACATCACGCTAGGTAATTAACAATAATCTCCATCAATCCGTAAATCTAATTATACCAAACGAATAGCTAGGCAAGTCCCGTTAATGTAACGTGAAACTTTTAAAGTGCTTGCACTCATAATCTTCAACGTAAGACAGGTGCTCCACTAGTGCTTAATTCAAGTGTCCCATTAATTCAAGTGACCACACTAGAGAAAGGACCATCTCTAGTGTGGTCACTTGTGCTTAATTGGGAATCCACCCCTGGGTGATGTCTTTGGTGGTAGCCTTCTCAAAGGGTTAATCACTGGACCTCCTACTTCTAGTGTGGTCTCTTGCACTTATTAGGATATAATCCTTATTTAGCAGGCACCTCACTGGGTTAGGCGTAAAACCGTAAAATTTATTTAAAGATAGTACAAAACAGAAAGGTAAGTTAACTCACATTTTAAAGGTGCCTAAAACTTGTCATACAGCAAATACTGCAATTCGCGGTTCAGTGGGAATGGCTCATAGCTCCCTTTATGTAGATTGATGTACTGTTACCTTTGTACTATTGTCTTGATGATATGAAACTGCCTTTTTCCAACCAAAATAAAACATTTGAAAAAATAAAAAAATAATTTATAGGGGAAGCGCAACAGATTTTTCATTTGGTTTATTATCTTGTGTTTAGATAAGTTGAGTGCAGCATCCCCCTTCTTTATGGTAAATACACAATTTTTTTTTTTTTAATTTTCACTGAGTGCAAAGTTGCATGCCGTTTATAATAAAGAGAACCTGTTGCCTGAGGGAGCAAATTACGTTTGCTTTAAACAGCAATTGGGAAAAAAAAACAAAAAAAAAAAAAACACTTTTGCCCTCCTTATCAAAAATATAAAATTAATGTAAAGATGCAGAAAGGTCAGCAAAGATGGCCTTTATTTTCTGTGGCTAAGGCAGCAGCATCCTAATGTGTCAACACAGCTCCAATAGTGAAGTCTGCATCTGAGGTCTGAACACCTCCATTTTATTTTGATGAGAAGTACTAAGGGGTACCTTTACAAGGTTTTACTACTTTAGCTTGCTAAAGACATTCCACTGAAACGACTCAACAGGTTGATTAGTATTTGCCTAAAAACTGTAAAATGAAGTGTGAAATTCCATCCATGCAATTATTAAATGGCTCATTAGGATTTCATTTAAAGAAAGGCTCAATAAACTTTAATAGCTGACGGCAAATTCTCTAAATTTGTGTCCATAAGCATAAAATAAAAAAAACACAACACTTTCCTGCTACAATCACTGAAGATAATTAATTTAGGACAAAATAGACTCCACTTCACACGTTTACAGGAAATGTCAAAACACAGTTACCCCTATAAAGCAGACCAGGGCAGCTGCCACCCACATCCCATGACATGGCTTTACAAAACCACTGCCTCAGCAAAGACAATTCATCCTTTTCAACGCTGATAGTATTTTGCTGATAAGCCACAAACACAAAAATTAAAATACAATGGCAAATCTTTTAGAAAACACAATCAAGGAGCAATTACAAGGAAGAAATCCTAAATATATTGACACTTTCATCCTCTGAAAGGAAGGTCACCCAATGCTTTGTTGACACATGAAAGCTGGGAATCAGAAGGAACGTTTCTCACATAATGTATACTATGGTATGTTCAACATCACACCTTGGTGTCAGTGTTCCCAGATTATTTAACAGATTAGCACTGGATAAAAGCCAGGGATTATTGGTGTTAAATTCTTAGGCAAAAATAACAAATATGATCAACAAGTCAAAAGAAAAACTGCTGACGTGGCAAGAACCTTTAGTTGATCGAAATAACGAATAGGTTAAAAAAATAATAATCCATAGACATGAAAGAGCAGTCACTGCTGTTGGCCGCACCAGACACCAAGCTCATGGCCACCCACCCTGCTAGCACCTGCCCTTGAGAATATCCACAGTCAAATGTTCTGCTTTCGTTTTGTTTAAAACGCCATTTTTTCCAGGTTTTTTTCGCCATCTGTATCCCATTGGGGTAAATAGAACAGAAAGCAAGAATAAATCTGTACAATAAATACGTACAAAGTGTGGAGAAAGCCCCTTATGAAAAGATTTTTTTTACTCAAAAAAGTGTCCCAGAACAAAAGCAGTGGTCAATGGTGTGTTCAGAGTGATGTGCAGTGTTAGTTTTCCGCCACACATAGCGTTTTGCTTTTAGGCCAAAAAGTTCAATTTTGGTCTCATCTGAGCAGAGCACCTTCTTCCACATGGCTTCTCGCAAATTGCAAACGGGACTTCTTATGAATTTCTTTCAACAATGGCTTTCTTCTTGCCACTCTTTCATAAAGGTCAGATCTGTGGAGTGCACAACTAATAGTTGCTCTGTGGACAGATTCTCCCACCTGAGCTGTGGATCTCTGCAGCTCCTCCAGAGTTGTTATGGGCCTCTTGGCTGCTTCTCTGATTAATGCTCTCCTTGCCCGGCCTGTCAGTTTAGGTGGACGGCCATGTCTTGGTAGGTTTGCATACTCTTTCCATTTTTTGATGATGGATTGAACGGTGCTCTGTGAGATGTTTTTTTTTTTTTTATAACCTAACCCTGCTTTTAAACTTCTTCACAACTTTATTCCTGATCTGCCTGGTGTGTTCCTTGGCCTTTATGATGCTGTTTGTTTACCAACGGTTCTCTAACAAACCTCTGAGGGCTTCCCAGAACAGCTATATTTATACTGAGATTAAATTACACACAGGTGGACTCTATTTACTAATTAGATGACTTCTGAAGGCAATTGGTTCCACTAGATTTTAGTTAGGGGTATCAGAGTAAAGGGAGCTGAATACAAATGCACGCCACACTTTTCAGATATTTGTAAACAATTATGAAAACCCGTTTATCGTTTTCCTTCCACTTCACAATTATTTGTTACTTTGTGTTGGTCTATCACATAGTATCCCAATAAAATACATTTACGTTTTTGGTTGTAACATGACAAAATGTGGAAAAATTCCCAGGGTATGACAACTTTTTCAAGACACTGTAGATTGTTCAAATTCCACATGTTGGTACAGTAACTCTTGGGCCGGCCATACCGAGTATCGAACCATTAATGGGCAGGCGATTGATCAACTTGGGTACAACCAGCCTGCCGGATTCTCTTGCGATTATCGCTAGAGGGTGCTATAGCCGCTAGCTATACCCACTGTCTTTTCCCGGCAGGGACGGCTTCCAGCCCCCCCCACTGAGTGAAGACAATTGCCGATTCCCATCAGCACTGTCTGTGTTGAAGGGGAATCGTACAAGTTTATTTCCTGAAACCCATGGTTGCAGGAAGGAAATTTGCACCATGTATGGCCGGCCTTAATCTATAGTCAGGCAGGTCATAGAAGATTTGTTTTTCTTTTCTTCCACCATGTGGGGGGGGGGGGGGGGAATAAAATCACTTGATTCCCAAATCAACAGAGTCAGTGTTGATGGGGGAATGCCTCCCGTAGCACTATTGTGTTCTGCTGGCAGGAGGGCACAGGGAGCCTTCCTGCCCACCAGAACCCCATTATTACTGCTAGCTACTATAGCCATCGGCAGTAATTTTATGCAAAAAATTTGTCGGGCTGATTGTACCCAAATCAATTGATGGACTTGGGTACAACCAGTATGCCCATAGATGGATCGAATCTCAGCCGGTCCCTCCATGATCCATCTATGACCAGCTTAACTCTTCTTCTTTTGCATTTCAAGTAAATATTTGGATTCCAAGCAGAAGCAATGTGCTGTCATTAAATACTTGACAAAGGGCATAGTGCAAGCTGTCCCACATCCACACAAGGCTACAGAATGTTTACAGACATAAAACCATTGACAAAAGAAATGTGCACAGATAGATGCAGATGTGTAAAGATGGGGAAACCAGCACTGAAGACAAACCATGCAGTGGGAGACCACCAACCGCAACCACTGACGCAAATTGTCAGCAAGTGGAACTCAATGACAGCACATTGCTTCTGCTTGGAATCCATTAATTACCTGGAATGAAAAAGAAGAATAGTTATTAGACAAGAAGAGTTACTCTACCAACATGTGAAATTTGAATGACCTATGTAAGTTAATAAATAAAAAAAAAAAAAAGTTATGCCCCCCTTTTGATATGGCCCTCATATACTTATAGGTTGTCTTGCACACAGACTAATACAGGGAGGTTTCTGCATCTCAATGACCAAAATCTACTTTTGAATAAAATCAAAACGGAGGGTCTAAGTTCACCTTTTACAAAAAAATAATAATAAAAGCGTATCTTTTTTGCAGATAATAACACATGTATTTATTTTTATATTTTTATCCTGCAGTCTGTAAGGTGTTGCACCCAGGATCAGCAGATTGTGGGGTGCAATGCCAGGATCCTGCACACTCAGTACACTGTCTGCCCATAGCTCTAATACGGGCAGACAGTTACTGTATGGCAGGAGGAATTAATGGACTACGAGAGCGCTCACCAGCACCCTCGCAGTTCGTTGAGAACTACAAGCCATCAGCTGCAAAGGCCAACAGTACTTGTAGTTCATTCATTCATAGAACTTTGTGAATGAATGACAAGGCTATGCAGGTGGAGACGCACATTTTTTTTTTACAATTCTGACAGCGGGTGCGGGGAGAAGAACCCCCACTAGCTGTCACAGGGAAGGGGGAATCAAGAGCAAGAGAAGGCAGAAGCTAGCACAAGTTACATGTTCCACCATGGGTTACAGGAAAGAAATTAGCTTGAATACCCCAGCAACACAGACAGTGTTGATGTGGGAAACCCTCCTGCCTGCGCCATTGTCTTCTCCCGAGGGGAAAGCCATCCCTGCTGGGAGAAGACAGTGATTATCTCTAGAGGCTATAGCTGCTGCTAGCAATAATCGCAAGAGAATCCGGCAGGCTGGTTGTACCCAAGTTTATCGATCAACTTGGTACATTCAGTCTGCCCATTAACGGTTTGAATGATTTGAACTGTGTACGGCAGGGCTTTACTCTAAAGATCAACTCTACTCAAAACAAGTCATTTCAAGTTGGTTAAAGATCTCACTGGCTTCCTATATATTTGGGAGATTTCACTTATGCGTCTCCTTCCTCAAACCATATTAAAGGTGTCAGTCTATCTCAGCTGGACCTTACAGTTCTTTGTTTCTTCTACATTATAGAGAATCTGTTGAGAAAGTGTGAAATTTCACTATTTGGTTTTGTAATGGCTACAGCTGGCAGAGGGAATTTTGTTGGGCACCACAAAGTTTTCCTGATAACTATTATATGCAAGCATGTGATTCACATTGCCATCACCAAAGGCAAACTAAAAATACAGTTCTGAGATGAGCGGGTCCACATTTACATAAAAGCTGGAGAACTATAGGCCATCACCATCTAAAATGAGAATGATTGAGCATGGCTGTGTTCATCTGATAATATCATTATGATGGAACATGATTGTGTTGATCTGATAACATCTCTGTCATCTGAAGATAGCTCACAAGAAATGAGTTGACTGACAAATCAACAGTAAAAAGGCTCAGAATGAAAACTCGACTCCCAATAAAGCCACAAATTAATAGGGCAGCTAAGTAGCCTCAGACTTGTAATGCACTTTAAAGATTAGTGGAATCAATAGAGCAGACTTGACATGCCCTGGGGAGCCACAACAAATATGGCTTGTTTGTATCTATAGAAAAACCAAGGTTAAATTGACTTCTAAATTGAATCAAACACTAAATCTTGGCGTTACTTGTAATGCGTTCTACATTTTTTAAAGCAGCATTTACCTATTAAAGACAATTCTCTAAATACTCGGTTATGTAAGTGACATGTCAACACCAACCACTCACAATGGCTCACTTATCCTCAAAACTAAAATCAATAACAGGAAAAAACAGAAATAAATTCATAGACAGCTATAACAATTTATAAAAGGTAGCATTCTGGCACAATCATTTGCATGTAAATAACCTTCACACATTCTTCTATTGCAGAAAATCTTATTAATTACATAACAGTTAGCAGGTTATGGCAATTATTTTGTTTGGTAATATTATTAAAGTGTATGTCTAAGCCAAAAAAACACAACAAAAAAAAAAAACAAACAAACCAAAATGTACTCAGTACATCTCTACAATACATGCCCTTTCCCCCTAACCAACGCTGCAAGTACAGGAAGTGTGCTGGAGGTGTGCCTCTGTGTGTCTGTGTAAATCCAGGAAGTGAACAGGCAGCAGCTTCAGCTGCCCACAGTTAAAATGGCTGCAGCCAGACTTAGTGGAGGGAGATTTCTGCAGCATATTTGGGAAGTACAGAATCATAGTATATATAAAATAATATGCAAAGTGGTTGGAGGGAAGCTTCAGAATGGCAAAATGTTTTTATTACAAATTATGTGAGCGGACTGCAGCAGTTCCTTGACTTGTAATTCTGTTCAATTAACCTTGTGATCCAAACACACCCACCAGATAGCACAGCCAAGTTCTAAACCTCCCTATGTACTACAATGCAATTTAGAAATACTATAAAGCAAAACACATACAGCGCTGGTAAAAAAAAAAAATATATATATAACCACACCCTGAATATACTATATATATATATATAAAGTGCTCTGTGCAATATTACTAAACATAAATCCATAAATAACATAGGTAGTGTATGTAGGTATACAGTAATACAGCAATACACAAATCTGCTGCTACTTGCCAATAAACCACATAGTGCAAATTTCAATAAATACGCAATCGGTGCTACCCAATTGCTGGTGAAATAGTGAGATATATATTGTGTACTAACGAAGTTAGAGTAATACAGTGCTGATAAATAATCCTAAATAAGTACCATCAGCTGGGCTGCTACACAGGGCTCTTAATAGCAGCCTCACTGGAAAGCAAACAGCATCTCTTCAGCCTGTGCTGTCAGTCAATCACCATAGATGTTGTAAAGTGATGCCTCTGATGTAGATACAGATATGAATGGCTGATGTTCATAACAGATAGGTCATATACTTGCAGATGTCGACCCCAAAAAAAGAGAAAGGCAATATGGTGAAGTATTGCGGAGCTAAAAAATCACTTGCGCATCATAGCGCTACTCACAGAATCCTCGGTTGCAATCAGGCATGTCAGAAAACTTCCGCGATTGCCGCTTACAGCGTGCATTCCACGGAAACAGGAAGAAGCGTCACTGGTTATACGTGAGCCGGATGTTTCGTCGACGCGTTTCGCCCCTCCCCCAGGGCGTCATCATTAAGTCCTTTGACAGCAGCGGTAACATATTTATCATTTGGTTAATTCTCGCTAACGCTGCTTTATTCACATATTTTCAATTTAGAAATACTGTCTGGTCCAGGACCATCCGCCATCCCATGACTGGAAAAAAAATCAAGGCCCAACAGCATACTCTTGAAGTCATCCCAGTGGCTTCCCTCCTGTAAACACTATTCCATTCTGCAATAGTATGCTGGTTCTCCCTCTCCCAGTCTGTTGTGAAGAAGATTGCAGGAGGATGATATTCAGACAGATTAAACTATGGATTGCTAGATGTATGTAAAAATAAATCCTACATACGCTTGTAATTCTTTTGGGACTTACATAAGTCGCAGACCTGGAACAAAAAACTGGGGCTGAAAAGTGATGTAAAATTCATGCATCAGGTACATTTAAGTAATTGAGAGACTGGATAAAGAAAAGAATGAACTGAGGCTTCCTGAAGTCAAGCATTGTCCAGTTTGTCACTCCTCACCTCTATGATTAATAGTTCCATCAATTTGTTAATCATATTGCCTATAACATATTGGTGGCACCTCAGGTCCTTTTCTGGATACCAGTGTGAGGTTTAATAAAGCTCAAGTTTAATCTGCTTATAGTTTGCCTTCCCTGGTTCCCCCTTTCCCTCTCCATTAACATGATGAGATTTTTAAATAAAGCCTTTTTCATTTTCATTACACACCTTATTTCAGACCCTGTAATGGTCATCACAGGGCCTTCGTGATTCTTTATGCTATGCAGGAACATCATGGCTGATTGAAAGGGCTGTACATAGCTTGCTGAAAACAGCAGATGGCCTTAGGTAACATCTAGATGTGATGCTGAGCCTCAATGATTGAAAGAACTAAAAACCAACTAATGCCAGCCATATATGGACCAAATTTCTGTCCTGTAACCATGGGTTGCAGGACAGAAATTAGCTTGATTCCCCCATCAACACAATGTTCGAACGGGAATCCCTCCGGCCAAGCTATTGTCTTCTCCCTGCGGGGGAAGCTGTCCCCGCTGGAAGAGGACAGTGATTATTGCTACTGGCTATAGTAGCCGCTAGCGATAATCTTATGTAAAATGTTGATAGATCAATCAACTTGGGTACATTCAGCCTGCCATACGTGACTTGAATGCTCAGCTGGTCCTTGCTGAACCGCCTGAAATTCAAACCATCTATGGCCGACCTAATGAAAGGGGCTGGCCAGGAAGAGTTGAGCTGGGGAGGAAAAGACTACATGATGCTGGATGTCTTCCAGCCAGGAAATGAGGTGGGCTTTATCTGACTTGCTGCAGCTTCTAATGCACAGGATGAGAAACTCACTGTGTACCTCCCTTAACCACTTGACCACTGGGCACTTAAACCCCCTTAATAACCAGACCAATTTTCAGCTTTTGGTGCTCTCACATTTTGAATGACAATTACTCAGTCATGCAACACTATCTATATGAAATTTTTGTCCTTTTTTTCACACAAATAGAGCTTTCTTTTGGTGGTATTTAATCACCGCTGGGTTCTTTATTTTTTGCGCTATAAAAGAAAAAAGACCGAAAAATCTGTAAAAAAAAATGCATTTTTCTTCATTTCTGTTATAAAATTTTGCAAATTAGTAATTTTTCTTCATATATTTTGGCCAAAATTTATACCGCTACATATCTTTGGTAAAAATAACCCAAATCGGTGGATATTATTTGGTCTTGGTGAAAGTTATAGAGTCCAAAAGCTATGGTGCCAATATCTGAAAATTGGTCACACCTGAAGTACCGACGGCCTATCTCATTTCTTGAGACCCTAACATGCCAGAAATATACAAATACCCCCCAAAGGACCCCTTTTTGGAAAGAAGACATTCCAAGGTATTTAGAAAGATGCATGGTGAGTTTTTTGAAGTTGTCATTTTTTCCCACAATTCTTTGCAAAATCAAGTTTGTTTTTTTTACTTTTTTTTTTTTCACAAAATTGTCATATTAGCAGGTTATTTCTCACACACCGCATATGCATACCACAAATTACACCCCAAAACACATTCTGCTATTACTCCCGAGTATGGCGATACCACATGTGTGAGACTTTTACACAGCATGGCCACATACAGAGGCCCAACATGCACGGAGCACCTTTAGGCGTTCTGGAGCACCCAGGCCAATTCTGACATTTCTCTCCTACATGTAAAAATCATCATTTATTAGCTAGAAAATTCCATAGAACCCCAAAACATTATATATTTTTTTTGGTAAAGACCCTAGAGAATACAATGGTGGTCATTGCACGGTATTTGCGCAGCAATTTTTTTAACGCTTTTTTTTGGGAAAAAAACAGTTTTGTGCTTTAAAAAAACCAAAACAGTAAAGTTAGCCCAATGTTTTTGCATAATGTGAAAGATGAAGTTATGCAGAGTAAATAGATACCCAACATGTCACCTTTCAAAATTGCACGCGCTTGTGGAATGGCGCCAAACTTCGCTACTCAAAAATCTCCATAGGCGACGCTTTAAAATATTTTACTGGTTACATGTTTTGAGTTACAGAGAAGGTCTAGGGCCAAAATGATTGCTCTCGCTCTACCGACCGCAGTGATACCTCACATGTGTGGTTTGAACACAGTTTTCATATGTGGGCGGGACTTACGAATGCGTTCGCTTCTGCATGCGAGCACACAGGGACAGGGGCGCTTTAAATTTTTTTTTTTTTTTTTTTTTTATTGTTCATTTTACTTTATTTATTTTAGTTTGATGCTTTTTTCCAAAAAAAAAAAATTTTTTTTGACCACTTTTATTCCTATTACAAGGAATGTAAACATCCCTTGTAATAGGAATATGGCATGACAGGTCTTCTTTACAGTGAGATATGGGGTCAATAAGACCCCACATCTCACCTCTAGGCTGGGAAGCCTGAAATAAAAAAAAAAAAAAAAAAAGATCCTGGCTTCGATCGTAGCGGTGAGTCGGTAGAAGCACCGGAGGGCGGCGGGGGTGGGGGGTGGGGGGGGGGTTGACGACATCCCCTCTCGCCTCCCGTAAGAACGATCAAGCAGAGGAACAGCCGCTATGATCGTTCTTATGGTGTAGGGAATCACCGGCTGAAAAAGCTGATATCTGAATGATGCCTGTAGCTGCACCCATCATTCAGATATCCCCGCACAAAGTCAAGGACGTTGTATGACAGACAGCAGGCGGGAAGTTGTTAAAACGCATTTTTTTTTTTTTTTTACACAAAGTTGTCCATTTATACAATATTTCTAACACATAGCATGTACATACCAAAAATGACACCCCAAAATAAATTCTCCTACTCCTCCTGAGTACGGTGATACCACATGTGTGAGACTTCCACAGCCTGGCCACAAACAGAGGCCGAGTACAGCCGAGTATGGCCGAGTATGGCCGAGTATGGCCGAGTATGGCCGAGTATGGCCGAGCATGGCCGAGCATGGCCGAGCATGGCCGAGCATGGCTCGGCATGGCAGGGTATGGCTGGGTATGGCTGGGTATGGCTGAGTATTGCAGGGTATGGCGGGGTATTGCAGAGTATGGCTGAGCATGACTGGGTATGGCTGAGTATGGCAGGGTATTGCAGGGTATCGCCGAGTATGACTAGGTATGGCTGGGTATCACCGAGTATTGCAGAGTATGGCAGAGTATTGCGGGGTATTGCAGGGTATTGCAGAGTACTGCGGGGTATTGCACAGTATTGCGGGGTATTGCAGAGTACTGCGGGGTATTGCAGAGTACTGCGGGGTATTGCAGAGTACTGCGGGGTATTGCAGAGTACTGCGGGGTATTGCAGAGTATTGTGGGGGTATTGCAGAGTATTGTGGGTCATAGCAGAGTATTGCACAGCATTGCAGAGTAGTGAGGGATGGCTGAGCATGGATGGATGGATGGATGGCTGGATGTCACTGTGCAGCGCTGTGGGCACTACACATCCTGCCCACAGCGCTGCAGCCATCCATCCATCCTCCTCTCCGTTCGCAGTGTACCGATCGGTACACAGGAGGGGAGGAGAGGAACCGGCGTCATCAGATGACGCCGATTTGTTTACATGTGATCGCTCCGTCATTTGACGGAGCGATCACATGGTAAACGGCCGCGATCAGCGGCCATTTATCGGGATCCGTTATGCGGATCACGGATGTGTTTGGGTGCGCGCCCCAGGGGGCGCGCGAGAGGGGAATTCTGGGAGGACGTCATATGAGTTAAGCAACCACCCTGCAGCCGTCATTCGGCTATGGGCCGGTTGTTAAGTGGTTAAAGGACTCGGTAGTGAGGTAAAGATCGGCAGGTGTACTGTGAGGGGCCAAGGAGAGTCTGACAGTGGGAAAGAATGTATTGCTTGTTTTCCTAGTATATATTTTCGATTTGAATGCTTAAAGTGGATGTAAACCTGAATTTTTTATTTTTTTGATGTCACAATGTAGAGTATAAGATTTCCTATCATTTGAGCCCAGTCTTGCCACAAAGAGTTAATCCAGCCCTGAGCAATCCTCTTTTATTGTTCAGTGAGATAAAACTTGACAAACAGAGAAAAACTTTGTAAAATCCTCCCCCTTGCTGTGAGTGACAGGTGATTTACACATCTCGTGCACTAGCCTAAGACATGCATTATTTTTTAATTCCCACCCCCACTCCTTTCTTCAGCAGCTCTGCAAGGTTTGGCTGTTCCACACCTCAGCATGATTTGGCATGCTGAAGTCATGTGGTTACTTTCCTGTCCTTTCACTGGATGTTAGAGATCATAGCAGAAGTTCAGTGTAAGAAATACACAGGAGAAAATGCATATTGACAAGGGGAGTGTAGAGGTGGGCGGGGAGTCTACTGACATCACGACTCCACCCACTGAGCTCCAGACAACAGACCCACCCACAGAATCTGCAGTTTTTCGGCTCTCATAACAGACAGAGGGGAGACATTTGACAGGTAAAGATACATGCAGGATGCATGTATATCCTTATAGTCAACCCCTATGGCAGTAGTTTAGAAAGGATGACATTGGGTTTACATTCACTTTAATGACAGGGTAACTTTAATACTTGATATACACAAGAACCACTGTGCAATTTTCAAAGTGGCCAGAGCTGCACTGAATATGTAAAAACAAACCTCAGTGACAGAGCATGACTTGCACTTGAATAAAGTTGTTGCTTTTATAAACCAGACCCATGTTACTAAAATAAGATCTTAGCACTCAGTGGTTTTGCTAGATGAAACTAAGGCAGGTATTGGGCATACTGAGGTTGATTTACTAAATCTGGAGAGTGCCCCTATGTTTCAGAGGGTGTGCACATATAGGATCCATGGTCCACATATGGTGGGAATGTCCAAATCTAAGAGGATTCTGGGATAGAATCCTACGATAATCAGAAAGACCACTGGTCTGTCCATTCTTAAGTCCCCTCACATAGCATTCTGAACTTTCCAAACGAAAGGACCACTAAAAGTAAGAGGAGCCTCGTTCACTTCATCCTCCTGGGAGCTAAACTGACGATAGCGAAAACAGAGAAAAAGCCCACTGTTTTAGGTACCCGAGCCAAACAAAAAATATCATGGATCATGGCCCAGGAAAAGATGGTCAGCATCCTCCAAGACACAGTTGAAAAATGTAAGGCCATCTGGGAACCATGGGCTGACTACATGCACGTATCCCTAACACCTTTGTAGCACCTGATCAAAATTTGTTAAGAGTAGCATTTCCAGCAGGACATCTTATTCTTCTCTTTTTTCATCATCCTCTCTATCTGATCTATTCCTACCCTTTCCCACCCTTCTTTTCTCCTCTTTCCATCCTTTTCTTACTTTCACCACATATAGCAGGCTACCAAGTTCAGAAGGTAACATCAGTTCTAGTTAAAAATCACATAACAGAGCCCACCTTGGTGGGGAACAAGACAGTCATCCGATGCACAAGGGGTGAGAACGTAATGAACGGAACACTGTTCCATAAGGTATGTCTAGACTTAACATCCCAGCTGGAAGTCTACAGGACACATACTTCAAATGAACATACATTCCCTTAAAAGGATAAAGATGATGTATCGTTAAGTGATTGAAATATCCTAACTAGTAACATGCTTTACCGCCTACCCGATGTACGAATGTTCCTAACCCACGGTAATCTGTACGCTCTGTAATCACACTGTGGTAACCTTCGCATTATTCTGTCTTCATTATGTTTTTCTTTGTTTCTTTTTTTTTTTAAATCTCAATAAAAACCGATTGAAAGAAAAATCTGGAGAGTGCAAAATCTGGTGCAGCTGAGTATGGCAGCCAATCAACTTCTAACTTCAGCTTGTTCACTTAAGCTTTGATAATACAAACTGGAAGCTGATTGGTTTCTTTGCAAAAGTGCACCAGATATTGCACTCTCCAGTTTTTGTAAATCAACCTCATAGTGTATGCAGAAGTCATATTGGAGCAAGTGATGAGCAGTCCATTTGGATATTTATTTATTTATTTCAGGTACTTATATAGCGCCGTCAATTTACGCAGCGCTTTACATATACATTGTACTTTCACATCAGTCCCTACCCTCAAGGAGCTTACAATCTAAGGTCCCTATCTCACATTCATACATACTAGGGACAATTTAGACAGGATCCAATTAACCTACCAGCATGTCTTTGGAGTGTGGGAGGAAACCGGAGTACCCGGAGGAAACCCACACAGGCACAGGGAGAACATACAAACTCCAGGCAGGTAGTGTCGTGGTTGGGATTCGAACCAGCGACCCTTCTTACTGCTAGGCGAAAGTGCTATCCACTACACCACTGTGCCGCCCACCACATACCCATAGACAGTCTCACTTATCCTTCAATTTATGTAGGAAAGGTTGTATGTAGAACCAAAAGCCACAATCAGATTAAAAATCACAGGAAAATGACAGAATAGAAGCCTGGATCTAGCTAGTGAATTTTAGACAAATGGAATAGTTATTGGACAGATTAAGCAAAAAGTGTATACTGTTTAATTGAAAGCCTATAACCATTAATTAAAAATTGCAAAGATGGAGATTGAACAACAACGTTTTACAGGAAAATATCAAATACATGTAATGAATAGTTTCCACTTACAAGTGAATCCTGGGGATTGCTCTATTGTAGAACATCACACCAGAATTTAAGCCATTGCGTCATTTGACTGAACACTTTTCCACAATAAAAATCACAAATCGTAAAGCTATGATCTTCATTCTCACATCCTGTTTCAATGACATCAGCTCAGAAAAAAGCTAAATGGTCCTAATCGAAGTAAGACAGCTTCCCTGACATTTTACTTCCTGACAGCAATAAACATCAGTGGGCCAAGACAGACCCTAATGAGATTGCTGCAGCATTGTTTGTACTGTGCTTGAAATGGATTCAGATCAATGCCTTGCAAAGAACTTAAGATCAGTTTTTATGGCTTTTCCGCATACCCCGATGAACAGGACATTACTCCTTATTGTTCAGGTTTGCAGTATCTGTTGGAAGTTCACCAACCACAGCTATAACCACATAATATTATACTCCTACTACAAACCCATTAAACCAAACACAATGAATTTGCCCATATAAAAAATGGAAAATCCAAATTGTCTGCTAACCATGCCACTAAAAAATGTAATTAATCAAAGTCGCATAATTTAGAGTGCAGCTTTGATCCAGCTTTGCAGTCTCTGGATCAAAGTTGCATCAAAACTCGCATCAAAGGAGTGCTGCAACTTTAAGTCGCATGGGTGCATTGAAAATCAATGGACTGTGACTTGTCATGCGACTTTATGTGTCCAAAGTCGCATGACAAGTTGTACTAGTGGAAACTGAGCCTGAAAGATAAAGTAGCTTCCAGTTAAAGTGCTTGTTACCCCAACATTTCATATTCCTTATATGTTCCTGCTGTACTATGTACTTGTAGGAAAAAGTATCTTGTTCTCTTTGTATTCCTTCCTTTATGTGAAATCCCTGGTGTTCCTGCCAGTCCCTCTGCTTTCCAAATAAAAACTTGACCACACCATGGTCAGTTCTCTAGCTACACTGAGAACTCAGCCTGCTCTCCTCCGATGATCAGACTTGTCCTCCCCCGCAGAGCGATTCACTGGGAAGCTCAGTGTTCTGCTGTTTCTTCTCTCTCAGCGCCTATGCAGCTGAGAACAGAGGGAATGTGATCACTTATAAAAAAAGGGGGGAAAAAAAAGGTATTTATAATTTTTTTTTCTTTATATCTATTACACAAATGTTTTACCTTTCATTTCCATTTTAAACTGAATGGATGTTTTACAAGGTGATCATTTACGATCACTTTAAATAAAAAAAATAATTAAAAAAAGCAGCAGTCACCTGCATAATAAAAGTAGTTTTACGGTTCCCCAAATGCTCTGTCCATACCTTTAGCTACACTGAAGCAATTGAATGCATTCTACCTATTTACAAGCCTGAAGTTCACATGAGCATGCATCTTTGCATTCTGATGTGAAATCACCAATTACTTTTTTTTTTAATTTTCTTTTTTTGCATTACATACCTTTTTTTCTTCTACTTTGTTTCCCTCAAGGCAGTGGTGAGTTAGCCCTGGCCACACAAATGCTCCCTGGGAAGGCAAAGTCACAACTGCCTTCAGGGAAATTCCTAAAGTACCTAAACTGCAGATTTCAGGCAGTATTGTCATACTGTGCATGCACAGTATCACAGGCATTTTAAAAATGGCACAGAAACTGGGATCCAGACAGAACAGGGGCAGGATAAAAAGACAAATATGAAAAAATCAAAGTCACAAGGATATAGGTATGAATTTTTGGTAATTTTCCCCCAGTCAGGTTTATGTTAAGAACATCTCTAGATGAATCTTGCTAAAACAGTAACAAATCTTACCTTATGGCTTAGCAAAAATAGCAGTGCACTTCTTGACATGTGACTGTGCCTAGGTACATATGCTCTGCAGCCTCATAGCAGTGTGAGGTCTTCTACAGCACTGCTGCCTCTAAATGGAAGACTCATGAGTGTAATTTGGTGATGTTACTACTGAGCTGATGCTCACTGTTCTTTTTGCTGGAGAGGAAGGTGTTAAATGAAAACCTGCAGTGCAAGGATCTCCTCGTTTCTGCCTCATTCATTCTGTGCTTCATCTACTTCTGCTGCTGCTTCTTGAATATTACCCCTCTAGATCATCAATAACCAGGGGGGCAGCTATGATATAAGGGAGCCAAGCCCTACTCCTCTTCCAAGATTAGTCCCTTGTGCACAGATACACAGCGTGGAATAATACATGGAGAGTCAGTAATGGGCAAAAGACCATCTGCATGAAGCCAACAAAAATTATAGACAAGCCTTTTGCTCTCCACTTACCTTTTTTGGCACAGCTTCACAAAAAGCATCATTAAACAGCTATACATGCAGAATAATCAACAGGACATGTATTACCATCTTAACCACTTGGCTCAGGTGCAGGTCATTTGACATCCTCGAATTGATGTGGTTATAACGAGATGATGCCTGCAGCTGCAGGCATCAACCTGGTATCAAAATTTTAAAGAGGAGCTCCAGTCTTCCAAAAAAAATTAAAAGTCAGCAGCCACAAATACTGTAGCTGTTGACTTTTAACATAAGGATTCTTCAATCGGCTTCGTGTACAGTGGCCATCATCTTCTCTAAGGGAAGCTGGCAGTTGCCCTTTGTCAGTGGTCCCGCATTCTTCTGGGACCTGTGATGTGTCCCAGAAGGCTGCGGGGGAAGGAAAGGGGGCTGAGCTTCCTCTCAGATCGCTGTGCCAATCTGACCGGAAGTGGGGGAGTGGGTAACTGTCAAAATAATGTACCCACTCCCCCCCCTCCCAAAAAAAAAAAAAAAAAAAGTGTCAAAAGTAAAGGAGGAGGGGGATAGGAGGAAGGAGAGTGGAAGTTTCTCTTTTGGGTGAAGTTTCACTTCAATGTAGAAGTGATTTCAGCGGCTATACAGCTGCTCGATCACTTCTACAGGTGGCGAAAGGCGAGTCCCCCCTGCCTTCACCAGGCTCTCCTGTTTGATTAGGGAGCCCGGTAACCATGTAACCACTTTGGTCACTTTCCCTAGGAATAGTGGAAGGAACTGAAGTTCCCACCCCTCTTCTTTGACATCAGAAACTGGAAGCGATGAGGATTTTGTCACTTCTGGTTTCATTTTGAAGTTTACAAGCCATTACAAGCTTGTATAAGTATCTGATCAAACCGATCTTGGTTTGATCAGACGCTTTGGAGGTCAGAGGGGACATCTGGGGTAAAACAGACCCCAGATCTCTCCATAAAGAGGACTCAACATGCTTCTTGCTATCACATGGGAAGTTGTTCATTCCTTGTGATAGCAAAAAAGTTGATAAAAAAAATTTAAAAAATGAAAAAGGGACAGTGTAAAAATAAAAGTTTTAACCACTTTCTTACAGGGTACTTTTACCCCCTTCCTGCCCAGGCCAATTTTCAGCTTTCAGCGCTGTCGCACTTTGAACGACAATTGCGTGGTCATGCAACCCTGTACCCATTTTTTTCACACAAATAGAGCTTTCTTTTCGTGGTATTTAATCACCACTGCGTTTTTTTTATTTTTTGCTAAACAAAAAAAGACCGAAAATTTTGAAAAAAGAAAAAATTCTTTTTTCATAGTTTGTTATACAATTTTGAAAATATGTAATTTTTCTCCTTGACTGATGTGTGCTGATGAGGCTGCACTGGTGAGCAGTGACGAGGCTGCACTGATAGGTGGCACTAATGGGCTCTGATAAGCCGTACCGAAGGGCACTGAAAGGTTACACTGATTATGAGGCATGGATAGGTGGTACTAGTGGGCACGGATTAGCAGCACTGGTGGGCACTGACAGGTGGCACTGATAGGTAACACCGATTAGCAGCATTGGTGGGCACAGATTGGGACCGATGAACAGAAGCCAGTTACTGGCTTTCTTCTATTCTCCTCGCGCTGGTCGTGAGGAGAAAAAAAAGGAAATAACCAGCTTCTGTTTACTTCCATGATCAGCTGTGATTGGCTGACAGCTGATCACGTGGAAAAAGGGCCGCTGTGATTGGCCCTTTACCCTGTTCTGTGATCAGCCGAGTCCGAAGGACTTGACGATCATAGAGGGCGCACAAGCAGCACGATCATGGGAGAACGTCTATTGACGCCTTCCCAGCACTGGAAGCCTACGCAGTAGCGTCTTTTGGCTATAGTGCAAGTGGAAAGTGGTTAAATAAAATTAATGTTAAAACATTTAAAGCGCCCCTCGTACACATGCGAACACATACGTAATTCCCACAAGCATATGTAAACGGTGATCGGACCACACGAAGGTATCGCTGCTCCTCAGATTGTGTATTTGTGAACTATTGAGATGGTTTAAAGCCATACCGGGGCCTAAAGGGATTGGCGATGATTATGAATTTAATAGTCTGGCAAAGTAGATATGAGAGGGATATGTTACAAAGTGCCAATTTCGTGGTTTTCTAATTGCAATTACTATGTTGAAACACAAACCATGGTTTAAAATATTCCTGGTGACCTAAATGCCATTTCTGAAATCAGTAACAGGAATGCATTTAAAAATCTTGTGACTGACCGAGATGGGACGCTTCACTCTTCCCCAGCGGAAATGAATCGATGCTTTACCAATTACTACCAGCAATTATATAGCTCACGAGTAATGTATGACCAACAAGACCTTACTGACTACTTGGAAGACATTGACATTCCAGTTCTCACACAATCTGCGGCAAACACACTAGACGCCCCCATTCAATTAGATGAGATACAAAAAGCCCTCAAAATGATGCAGGCAGGGAAAACCCCGGGTCCGGATGGATTCCCGGTGGAATTCTATAAGACTTACATGGAAGAGATAACCCCTAGATTGCAGACGGTTTTTGCCTCAGCTTTAAAAACTGGGTCTCTCCCGGCCTCGATGAGCGAGGCAGTTATAGTACTCATCCCTAAGCCGGGGAAGGACCCTACCCTCTGCGCATCTTACCGCCCTATTTCTCTCCTAAATGTTGACGCAAAGGTCCTGGCCAAAATCTTAGCCATCCGTCTAAACAAAGTTGTCACTGTCCTAACACATCCAGACCAAACGGGGTTCATGCCCGGAAGAGGCACGGATATAAATATACGTATCTTACACACTCACATTGCGGTGGCCGACCCGGGGAACCCTGGGGTGGTGGCCTCACTCGACGCAGAGAAAGCCTTTGACTCGGTCGAGTGGGGCTACCTGTGGAGGGTCCTTTCCAGATTTGGCTTTGGCCCAGTCTTTCTCACATGGATCCAAATGCTGTATGCGCAGCCTAAGGCTCGTATACGCACGGGCAGTACCCTGTCGGGGCCCTTCCTCCTGGAGAGGGGAACCCGGCAGGGATGTCCCCTGTCCCCGGCATTATTTGCCTTGGCCCTGGAGCCCTTGACGGCTCATATTAGGAAAGATAAAAATATTAAAGGCATTAAAGTAGGCCCGTTAGAGGAGAAACTGTCCCTTTATGCCGATGACTCCCTCCTTTATTTGGCTGATGCATCTGACTCCCTGAGGGCTGCCTTGTCTCAGTTTGATACCTACAGCCGTTTTTCAGGAGTTCGCATCAACTGGGACAAATCGGTCCTCTTTCCACTCCACCCATCCATGCCGCGTATCGATACCCGAACCCCCCTTCGATGGGTCGAAGAATTCACATACTTGGACGTAAGAGTAGCCTTGTCCTTGGACAGATACCTCGACCGTAATCTAATTCCGGTGTTAGACAAACTCACCAAGCAGTGCACAACTTGGCGTAGACTTCCTCTTACGCCAGTGGGCAGAGGGAATTTAATCAAAATGGTGTATTTGCCTAAATTGTTATATTTCTTTCGTCACACCCCTGTCCATATTCCCCGGTCAGTGTTCCGGAGATTGGATAGTATTGTGAGCGACTTTGTATGGGCTGGGAGACCTCCGAGAGTGGCCAGGCGGACCCTTTATCTTCCCCTTTCTGGCGGCGGTCTGGCCCTTCCTAACTTCCTTATATACTACTGGGCGGCGGTCTTGGTTACCGTCCGCTGGTGGTTCTCCAAGCCCAGACAGAATCCAGCGGTCACCCTAGAGGCAGCAATACTTGGTTCATATGCAGCCCTTTCTAATCTAGTCTTCAGGGGATGCAAGGCACATCCGGGTGTCACAGTCCCTATGAAGACTGCGATTCGGGTTTGGCAATGTTCCCGGGCGGCCCTCCGGGATCCTCTGGTGGTTTCCCCTCACACTCCCCTATGGGGTAATCCCCTTCTTCCCCACCTAAACACAATACCTGATCCGGCGGCGTGGACAACGAGGGGTATTGTTACCCTCAAGCATGTAATGCCAGGTGGTAAGATTCTAACATTCCTAGAATTAAGACAAGCATTTAAACTCCCCCGTTCTTTTCAATTTAGATATTGGCAGCTCCGACATGCCCTCGCCGCCCAATTCCCTAACCCAGTCACTTTAAATTCAGACTCTATCGAGAGACTTCTCACTTCGGAGCTTCTGCTCAAACCACTTTCCACCCTCTACATGTATCTCACAGTAGCTCTTGACACGGACACCTCACAACTGCTGGCCAAATGGAAGATAGATATCCCCAACCTAGACGAAGACACATGGGAGGAGTGCGTCTCTACATTTATTTCCTCTATGATAGCCTCTAGAGACCGTTTTGTCCAATTAAAATTTTTACACAGGGCATACTATACCCCACAAAGGTTGGCATCCATTTACCCCTCTCTCAGTCCACTTTGCACGAGATGCTCCACTGAGAGGGGCTCCTTCTTCCACATAGTCTGGACTTGCAACAAGATACAACCTTACTGGAGAGGGGTGGCAGATGTATTGACAAACATCTGCGGCACCCCGCTGACACTGGACCCGCTTGTCTTTCTGCTCAGTTACCTTGGGGACGTGGAGGGTGACCGTTATGCTAAACTAGGTTTGACTTATGCCCTTTACTACGCTAGGAGAGAAGGGGCACGGATCTCCCTACAGTGGCCTCATGGAAAAGTACAATTAATAAAGTCCTTCCTTTATACAAGATCACATATGAAAGTAGGAACTGCCCAGCGAAATTTGAGAAAATATGGGCACATTGGTCTGACGTTTGCTGAACTCCTAATTTATACAAATGTGAGTATATCATATATACTAGCTAATAGGAAACTGGGAGTGAGTGTGGAGGGGCCCGTGGGCTTTTTGCCCCCTCCCCCCCCCGGATCAAAATACTTTCCATCCTCCATACTTCTAGCAGTGGATTGTTGGGATCAATCTTGGTTCAATCCAGGACTACCGTCCGCTCTATAGAAAATACACACCCCCTTCTTCTGTTTTGTACTGTTTTATTGATTACTTGTAACTAGCTGTGGATATAGTTCACATCACAGGCTGTCTTCCACCCTTGGGTACTCCGATTTCAATGCTGCCTGGTAATAAATACTTTCTATAGTAATGCAATCTGATGGCAAATACTGTACTGTCTATACTATTGCTGTTTTGTATTTTTATGATTTCTGAATAAATAAAAAACTCTTACTGTTAAAAAAAAAAAATCTTGTGACGTACAACAGAGCATTTTCATTACTTCAGACAGAAAACCAACCAGTGGTTTTTTTCCATATGTAGAAACAGAGGAGAAAAAAGCCAAGCAAATAATGCCTTAAAACCAATTTCCATGTTTCCTGTCACTTTAAATAGTTGGTGAATGAATACAAAGCTTCCTCTGATTGGCTTAATCAAAGAACATGACGTCATCAGCCCACCCCTTCAACTCAGCCAGTCAGAGGAAGCTTTGTATTCATTCACAAAATCAGACCTCTTGTACACTGCTATATACACTCTCTGGCAAGCTTTGCAATGAAATACAGGGATTTTTAGTTCAAACATATTGCAATATATGTTTAAGCTGGCCAACTGCGTCAATCCTTCTTATGATCAGTCATACTCTGCCCTGCCAACTGCAAATGCTACGGAGGACACAATGTCAACATAGGACAAACAGAAGAGTGGGGGAGAGCTACTAGGTTCAGGTCTAGTTACTGACCTGCAATGCAACAGAAACAAGATATACCTGTGCTCAAATCCCAATAGCTGGTATTTGTATATAATCTATCCGGTGCGAAACATGTATTGCAATATGTGTGAACTAGAGCTGCATGATTAATCGTCAAGAACCGTTATCGCAATTTTTTCCCCGTTGCGATCTTGACAAAAGGGTTTCACTATTCTTTCTATGTAAATAATTCTCTCTGCTCTTCTGAAGCCACAGCCATCAAAAGAAAGGAAGAAAAAAAAAACCTGTCAGTCTGCCAAGAATCACAACATTCTTTAGCAGTGGAACTTAAGTATAAACATTGTAACAATTTGTCAAGGGAATAGAAGTCGTGTGTAAATGAATAGAGTTTAAACACTAAACCTTTTTCTGACATTTGTTGATTTCAATTTAAAATCATTTTTTTTTTGCTAGAAAATTACCCCCTAAACATTATATATATATTTTTAGTAGAGACCCTAGAGAAAAAATGGTGGTTGTTGCAATCTTTTATGTCACACTGTATTTGCGCAGCGGTCTTTCAAATGCAATTTTTTTGGGAAAAAATTACTTTAAAGTGGAGTTCCACCCCAAAAAAAAAAAAAAAAAAGTAATAGTAAAAAAATAAAAATTTGAAGAAAAATTTTCTTTTTACTCAACTCTAAATGCCTGTTGCTACGGGGTCCCTCGTAGTCTGCCTCCTTCGGTACCTGGGCTCCTGACGTCACTTCCCTCGGCGCAGGAAGGGAGATCGCCTCTCCACCCTCCCTCTTGTCAATCATCTGGGACATGCGACCGGTCCCAGATGATTGCGGGGCCAGTGACGGCGCGCGGTGAGTGACGGCCACAGCCAGGCGCCCACAGTTAAAATGCTGGCGCCGCCGAGCGGAGGGGGGGACGAGCGGGACTTCGCATCGCATCCTCCGCATCGCTGGACCCTGGGACAGGTAAGTGTCCCATTAAAAGTCAGCAGCTGCAGTATTGGTAGCTGCTGACTTTTATTTATTTATTTTTTTTTAATGGGAACCCCGCTTTAATGAATAAAAAAAAAAACTAACCAGTAAAGTTAGCCCGATTTTTTGGTATAATATGAAAGATTTTACGTTGCGAGAATCGTGATCTTTTTATTCCAAGCAAAAAAATCGTGATTCTCATATTGGCCAGAATCGTGCAACTCTATTGTGAACTAAAAATCCCAGTTTTTCATTGCAAAGTTTGCCAGAAAGGGTGTATAGCAGTGTGCAGCAGGTTCAATCAGAATTTAGAATGTTAACATGTGGTCACACCCCACCTGATAGATTATATACATGTACAAGTTATTGGGATTTGAGCACAGGTATAGCTGGTTTCTGTCTCACAACCAGAACCCAGCACTGTATGTAGCTGATTTACCAACAGACATATCAGCCTGGATGTCACACCACTTCCTCAAACTCAGACCCCTTTCACACCAAAAACGCCCTAAAATGCCTTAGCGTTATTACCGCGTTTTTACAGCGTTTTAGGGGCGTTAGCGGTAAAATTAACGCAACGCTGCAGGAGTTTTAACAGCGTTATTGAAGCATGGGCGTCAAAGAACACCCCACCTCCCTACATCACTTCCTGTATACTTCCTGGTATCTCGTTGAGGTGAAAGAGGGTAAATAAAGAAGATGGAGTTCATGGAGCTGTTTTTGTTATTTGTGCTACTCTATTGGGAGTATATCCACCAACATAGGCAGCACCGTCGCTATTGGGTTCATCCCATCCTCCAAGCGCACACCTCAATTGGACAATTTGCATTGCTATATGAGGACTTGAGAGTGCACCCAGACAAGTTCAAAAATTATACTCAGATGAGCATTGCAACGTAAGTATCTATATCCTAATCCCACTCCGACATCCCTAACCCCGCTCCCACTAGTCCCAAATCCCTAACCCTAATCCCACTCCCACTAGTCCCAAATCCCTAACCCTAATCCCAACCCTAATCCCGCTCCCACTAGTCCCAAATCCCTAACCCTAATCCTGCTCCCATTAGTCCCAAATCCCTAACCCTAACCCTAATCCCACTTCCACTAGTCCCAAAACCAGAAACCTAACCCTAACGCCGCTCCCACTAGTCCCAAATCCCTAATTCCAACCCTAATCCTGCTCCCATTGGTCCCAAAACCAGAACCCTAATCCCGCTCCCACTAGTCCCAAATCCCTAACCCTAATTCCTGCTCCCACTAGTCCCAAATCCCTAATCCCACTTCCACTAGTCCCAAAACCAGAACCCTAATCCCGCTCCCACTAGTCCCATATCCCTAATCCCAACCCCAATCCCGGTCCCACTAGTCCCAAAAGCAGAACCAGAACAAGCAGTGTCTTGTAAAGTAACAAGCAGTGTCTTTTACTTCAAATCTTCATTTTTCTGGGATTAATTCTTTTTTTGGCACCTTAATTTTGTTTTTTTGGCACTTTGATGGTCTGTTTAATCATTCTGACCTTCCCACAATTTCAGTCCTGTTGTTGTAGATACTCTCATTTCTGCTTGCATGTTTACCTTTTTGTGAGATCATATGACTTTTCTACAGCTCAGGGCGGATTATAGGCGTTATTCAGGCGTTTTTACAGCGTTTTCAATTCATTTCAATGGAGAGAGGCGTTTCTGAAGCGCTTTTTTCAACGCCCAAAAGCTGCTCCAAAGATGCTGCTTGCAGGACTTTTCTCAACACCCCGCCAGGCGCAACGCCTCAGTGTGAAAGAGTCCATTGAGATGCATGGGGATCGTTTTATGAGCGTTTTTTGAGCCTTTTAATAGCATTATTTTTAGCGCTAAAAACGCTGCAAAAACCCCTTGGTGTGAAAGGGTTCTCAATCTATCCAAACCAAGCACATAATATTTCCTTCCCCTGACTTTTCTGTCAAGATCAGTGGCACAACTATCAGTCCATCACCGCATGCCAGGGCGCTAGGGGTAACTTAGCTGCGCATGTGTTGGTAAACATCAATGCACAGAAGCATCAGCATTTACAAGAGTAGGGCTGTAGACAGCTATTCATTGTATGGCAGGCTGTTTGTGGCACATGTGGCTCTTTAAGCGCAGGAAAGCCCTGGGAGATTTACACTAGGCTGCCATTTATAGCACGCCTTGTATTGTTTTCAATGAATACAGGGCGTTCACTGATTGGACGTAGTGGAGATTGCGTCTCTGCTCCTCCTCTCCAGCTTGCCAGAGAATGCCTTATGTTTATTAAATAAAAAAAATTAAAAAAAGCAGGACCCTTAATTGGAACAGTGGCTTCTTCAGCCAGGACACCGTAAGCTAAATTTCTACATACTAGATGGCTTTACTTCACTCTAAAGCCAAAAGACTTGCCCAAACTAAATCTCAAAGGCAGAGGGCTATACCACACCTATCAGAGAATGCTGGCAGGATATATTAGACTGCCATATGACTTTGGTTATTTCTTCTAAATTGCCTTTCCTAATGTTTAGCCAACATGGGTCTGCCCAACCATATGGACCTTCTGGACTGATGTTACAGACTTCTCTGCCAATCTCAATATTTTTCATCTGCAATTTGTAATCTGGCCAGATGTTTATTAGGTTATTTGGAATATTTTGATTTGAATAATGGCACAAAACTTCTTTTGCATTTTTTTTCTATGCTTTAAAAAAGGTAATAGATGTTTATTGGGAATCCCTTCAACTTTTTTGCAAAGCCTTATCAGTAGGTTAATTGGCTTCTGTCCAAAATTGGCCCTAGTATATGAATGTGAGTTGGGGACTTTGGATTGTGGGCTCCTTGAGGGTAGGGACCGATGTGAGTGTGTGATGTATGTGTAAATTGACGGCGCTATATGGGTACCTTAAATATAATAGATGAGCATCTTAATGAGATGCAATGTACAGGGACAAGGACAATTGTAGACACGCACACTCACTCAGGTTGAACTGGATGGACTGGTGTCTTTATTCAACCTTACTAACTATGTAACTATCAATAGTCAATTTCAAATTGATCGATGAGGTATGGGGTTGTACTCGTAAGTTTCACAAGATCTGGTCACTCTGGCTGGAAATGCAATCTACCATACCCATTGAGTGATATTCCACGTTGATGTATTGTACTTATTCTATCAGGTAAAATACTACCATGTATTGTGGGATGATATGACAGCACAGAGTGAGATAGATACATTTTACTAATAATGAAAAAGTTTATTGATCAAAATGAAAGCAATACAGTGAACTCTGTTTTTACACTTGTTAGTTAAGATAGTCTTCAGTGTGTATACATTGCCAGTATGAACATTTTGCTGTATTTATCATTATTTATTGCTATTATGACCTGTCACTGAATTGTGCTACCATGTAATCATTAGATCACAAGTGGATACTTGTTTTGTTGTTATATATATATATATATATATATATAATTTATTAATGAAAAAAAAAAAAGCACGGTGGCGCATATGCTCAGCTGGACACTGCTTCACATTGCTTCATGGTTCCAACATATGGTTGATCTAAAATTGAGAAAACCAGATGGCTCCTTCACCCAGAACCACCAAATAGTTCTACAATTACTCCATGATCATTACTCAAAGCTCTATACCTCGTAGAAGACTATTTAGGAGGGCAGAAGAGCAACTTTAGCCTCCCATTATCCACTTTTTCTGCTTCCCACAGGGACCTTCTGAAAAAGAAAGTCACTGGGGAAGAAGAAATCTTACAAGCTATAAAACAAGCCTAGGCATCTAATTGAAGTGGAGGGCTAGGTATATGGGATTATTGCGGTGCCAAGAATACAACAGTACAAATGATAAAATTAATTATATTTATTGCAAAAGGTTAAAAATACAATCCATACAAGGTATAGAGTACAAAATGGAGCATAGGCAGATGAATACAACCAATAGCTGGAATACAACCAGCTATTGGTTGTATTCATCTGCCTATGCTCCATTTTGTACACTATACCTTGTATGAATTGTATTTTTAACTTTTTGCAATAAATATAATTACCGTATTTATCGGCGTATAACACGCACCCCAAGTTTAGGAGGGAATTTTAAGGAAAAAATATTTTAAGGAAAAAAAACTTACATTTAAATGCCCATCAATGCAGCCTTGCACAGCGTCCATCTGCATGCTTGTCCAGTGTCATTTGCAGCCTTGCAGTCATTTGCAGCCTTGCAGTCAGCAGCCTTTGTGTCATTTGCAGCCTTGCAGCCATTTGCAGCCTTATAAGTGTCCATTTGCAGCCTTGCAGCTTTGCCAGTGCCGATCTGCAGCTTTGTCTGTGTCCTTTTGCAGCCTTGCCCAGGCTGCAGTTAAACTGCAGTGACATGTCATTGTCACTGCAGTTTGAAAATGGCGCCCCCGGCGCCGAAATACACAGAGCCGGTCCTCGGCTCTTCTCGGCAGCTCTCGTTCACTTTCAACCACTTTCGGCTCCACTCGTAGTCCCGCCCGGGATGGGTGTGACTGTGAGCGGAGCTAGCCGAACCTAGCCGAGTACACTCGGCTAGGTTCGGGCGGCGCTCGAGTGAAGCCGAAATTGGCCGAGAAGAGCCGAGGACCGGCTCTGTGTATTTCGGCGCCATTTTCAAATCACGGTCGGCGATCGCTCCGCTAATTCAGCGGAGGATCACAGGGGATCGGTGTATAAAACGCACCCGCAATTTTCCCCTGATTTTAAGGGGAAAAAAGTGCGTGTTATACGCCGATAAATACGGTAATTTTATCATTTGTACTGTTGTATTCTTGGCACGCGCAATAATCCCACATACCTAGCCCTCCACTTCAATCTAATACCCTTGCTGGGATGAGGTGCCTTATCTAATTAGAGGCACACATACCACCAACCCCCCTTTTTCTTAAGCCTAGGCATCTAAAATGGAGAGCCCGAACGGCTTATCCACACAGTACTACAAGAAATTAGCCCCATTATTAACCCCACATCTAAAAAAATTTTTACAATGTCCTTCGATAGGATGCTTCTCTCGACGGGGAATCTAATAATGCCACTATCTGTATGCTGCTCAAGCCGGGTAAGGACCACAGCAAAGTGACAAAATACAGACCCATCTTTTTAATACTGATCTAAAACTACAAACAAAAATTTATGCCAACAGAATTAAACAATTTCCTAGAATGTTATATCCACAGAGACCAAGTTGGATTTGTGCCTAAGCAGTAAGCGGGAGACCAAATCAGAAGAGCCATAAATATGGTCTAGTTGCTGCAGTCCGATTTGGATGGAGCTGGGACCAGGCAGGGCATGTTATTATCCTTAGATTTACATAAAGCTTTTGACGCCCTGTCCTTGCCTTATCTTTTCGCTGTTTTACAACACTGGAAATTCAGTCCTAATTTCCTCTGATTGTTGCACACTCTAATTAAAATGCCAGCATCACTGTCAATGGTTATAGGTCAGACTTGATACAAATGGTCACCAGACAGGACTACCTGCCCGTTATCAACCCTATTAATCATAATTGCAATTGAAACTTTGCCAATTCACCTGAACCCCAACATACAAAGCGTTCAGAACGCAGGAACACAACACAAACGTGCACTTTTTGCAGACTATCTCCTGCTGTTCGTGACCTTGCCTATCACAACTCTAATCTCTTACAACATTGGTGTGCTATCGGGCCTTCACGTGAATCTATCTAAATTGGAAGCTCTTAATATCACTCTCTCAGACCAGATTCTGGCCTCCCTTAAGACTTCATGCCCCCTCATGCTTCACCATACTGAGGCATCAAACTAGAGCCACAGAAACTTCATTGTATCGGGCCAACTACATACCATTGTACACCTCTTTGGAATAGGAGTTGAAGACATGGTGAATGTACAACTCTCTCATGGATGGGCAAGATTGCCGCCATTAAAATTCGTTTATTACCCAAAATTCTATATATTTTTTTAACACTACCCATCCCCTTGCCACATCTAAGGAAACCCCAGTCCAGTATTTTTAAATCCATTTGGGGACCTAGGGGCTGTAGGGTGTCCTGCAAAAACAGTATACACCCACAAATCAATAGGGGTTTGAGCATACCCCATCTGATGCAATATTATCAGACACCACAACAGATTCAATTATCCCAAATATACACCACATCTTATAAATCTGAATGGATAACACTTAAGGAGCAAGTGGGGCTTCCGCAATCCATAAATCTCCTCATGTGGTTTCCTCCTAATAATCGTAGAGCCATACTATACTAGTCCTACTCTATCCCAATCCCACCTCTGGGACATCAACTGAAAGTTATTTTCTCTCTCTCTCTTTCTATCTAAACATACGCCAGTTACCCCGCTATTTAATAACCCGTTGTTTCCATTGGGCTCTAACCCTCAGCATTTTTTGGGGTGGGTTAACAGAGGAATATAGCAAATAGGCTACTTTTTAGAAAAAATAAATAAACTGCTCATAGTGTTGAATAAGTTGATGAGACCCCAAAATATTTCATAACGAAAATCAACTAAGATGCACACTTTAATATTGACTGACCACAGAGGTCTATAATGTTTGGTTATACATGAAACTACAGGTTATCAAGTCACCTGCCATCTGTATTTTACATAAAATACAATAAATAATATTTCCAACAGAGAGAATGGAACTCAACAATGACTATAGAGTCCTTGAGTGATATGAATAACCATCAGGGGGCTTATTATTCTTTTTTTTTTACCAAAAACTGAAACATTTGTCTTGGGTTAAATAATCCAGTAAAATTTACCTGACTTTGGGAACCATCATTCGATGTTGTACCATTAGAGTGTGACAGATGGACGCCATGAGAGTGAAGACCTCCTCACTGGCGGAATCTCTCCACACCATGTTCAGCAAGGTGTTGGTCTGTTGTTTAGTGTCTAATTTCTTCAGACATTCCTCTGTTATATACTGCACAGACATCTTGCCATCACCCTAGAGAGAACAAATGTATACTAGTATAAAATAGTCAGAGCAGTGGGCTTCACAAAGGCACTGTCACTTTGCCTTCACAGGGAAGGTGACAGCGTCACCTTAAGGTGAGTGGGATATGATTCCCTCGCTAGAGTGGCTTTATATCAGATGTAGCCTTTTAAAAATGTAAAAATAAAACATAAAAACATATACACTGATCAGCCATAACTTTATGACCACCCACCTAATATTGAGTAGGTCCCCCTTTTGCCATCAAAACAGCCCTAACCCGTCATGATATAGATGCCACTAGACCTTTAAAAAGGTTCTGAATCTGGGGAAGCAACTGTCAGCACTGAGAAGTCCCTCCATACTAAAGGAGAGCTAGGAACGTACACGGCAGGTGCTGGCAGGGGCCAGCACAGAGGCGGGTGGAGACAAAGAGGTGCAGGCACTAGCAAAGAGTAGATGGGTGACAGTCAGGAAGGGTAAAGGGGGAAGTGCCAGGGAGGCCGATCCAGGACTGGAGAATCCCAATAAGTACGCTCCATTGAGTGACATTGGTGAAACCAGTCAGGGACCAGCACTGCTGGAGCTGAGGGACTCTCCTAGCTGCCAGGGGAAGAACTCCTCCAGTGAGTGTGGGGGGGGGCAGCGAAGGGAAAGGAAAGACAGATTCCAGTGGTAGGGGACTTAATTCTTAGAAGGACAGAGAGGGCAATCTGTAACAAAGACCTGAAACGCCGAACAGTATGCTGTCTACCGGGCGCTCGGGTTCGGCACATCACGGATCTTGTGGACAGATTACTGGGAAGGGCTGGGGAAGACCCAGCTGTCATGGTGCACGTTGGCACCAATGACAAAGTCAGAGGCAGATGGAGTGTCCTAAAGAACGATTTTAGGGACTTAGGAGCTAAATTGAGGAAAAGCACCCCCAAGGTAGTATTCTCAGGAATACTACCGGTACATCAAGCCACACCAGAAAGGCAGAGGGAGATTAGGGAAGTAAACAAGTGGCTGAAGAGCTGGTGTAGTAAGGAGGGGTTTGGGTTCCTGGAGGACTGGGCTGACTTCTCAGTCGATAACCGGTACTATAGAAGGGACGGACTGCACCTAAATGAGGAGGGTGCAGATCTGCTGGGAATGAAGATGACCAAAAAGTTAGAGGGGTTTTTAAACTAGGCGATGTGGGGTGGGTCCAGAGGTAGAGATAGTCAGCGAGGAAGATATTCCAGAGGGTAGTATTGGGGGCATTAGTGGTAGGTTGACCAAAGCACAAAAACACAAGGTAAGTATAGTAGCAAGTCCTAGTTGCAATCTCGAAACACCCAATACGAGGACAATATGCGACCGGTCTAAACTATGTGGCATGTTCACCAATGCCAGGAGCATGGCAGACAAGATGGGTGAACTAGAGATACTGTTGTATGAGGGGGATTTGGATTTTGTGAGAATTTCAGAGACCTGGTTCAACGGCTCTCATGATTGGCTGGCAAACATTCAAGGGTATACCCTTTACCGCAAGGATAGAGAGGGTAAAAAAGGGGGAGGGGTATGCCTATATATCAAGAATAATGTACAAGTGAATGTGAGAGATGACATCACTGAGGGAGCTAGGGAGGAGGTGGAATCCTTATGGGTAGAGCTCCAAAGGGATGAAGCCAAGGGGAAAATAATACTGGGAGTATGCTATAGGCCCCCTAACCTGAGGGAGGAAGTGGAGACAGATCTTCTATCACAATTTGGATTAGCAGCAAGGATGGGAAGTGTTATCATAATGGGGGATTTTAATTATCCAGACATAGACTGGGCGGAGGGAACCGCGCATTCATTTAAGGCTCGCCAGTTCCTAAATGTCTTGCAGGACAATTTTATGGGTCAGATGGTAGACGCACCAACTAGAAATAAAACATTACTGGATCTACTGATTACCAACAATACAGACCTGATCACGGACGTGGAAATACAGGGCAATTTAGGTAACAGCGATCACAGGTCAATTAGTTTCAGTATAAATTACACATATAGGAAACCTAAAGGGAATACAAAGACACTGAATTTCAAAAGAGCCAGCTTCCCTAAACTACAAACCTTGCTAAAAGGCATAGATTGGGATAAAATATTAGGAACAAAGAATACGGAGGAGAGATGGGTTTGCTTTAAGAGTATATTAAATAAGGGCATTAGCCAATGTATCCCATTGGGTAATACATTTAAAAGAGCGAACAAAAGTCCTGGATGGCTTAACTCCAATGTAAAAATGCATATAAAAGCAAAGGAGAAGGCCTTCAAAAAATACAAGGTTGAGGGATCATCCTCAGCATTCAGACTTTATAAAGAATGCAACAAGAAATGTAAGGGTGCAATTAGGACGGCTAAGATAGAACATGAAAGACACATAGCGGAGGAGAGCAAAAAAAATTCCAAGAAATTCTTTAAGTATGTAAACAGTAAAAAAGGGAGGACAGACCATATTGGCCCCATAAAGAATGAGGAAGGACATCTTGTTACAAAGGATGGGGAGATGGCGAAGGTATTGAATTTATTCTTCTCCTCGGTCTTCACGAATGAATCGGGGGGCTGCAGTAACCAAACCTGCAGTGTTTATCCTTATGACACAACACAGGAAGCACCTCCATGGTTAAAAGAGGACAGAATTAAAATTAGACTTGAGAAACTTAACATTAATAAATCACCGGGACCAGATGGCTTGCATCCGAGGGTACTTAGGGAACTCAGTCAAGTGATTGCCAGACCGTTGTTCCTTTTTTACAGACAGTCTACTGACTGGAATGGTACCAGTTGTTTGGAAAAAAAAACAATGTAGCACCAATATTTAAAAAGGGCCCAAAATACATCCCTGGGAATTACAGACCAGTTAGCCTAACATCAATAGTATGTAAACTCTTGGAGGGGATGATAAGGGACTATATACAAGATTTTAGTAATGAGAATGATATCATTAGCAGTAATCAGCATGGATTCATGAAGAATCGTTCTTGCCAAACCAATCTACTAACCTTCTATGAGGAGGTGAGTTGCCATCTAGATAAAGGAAGGCCCGTAGACGTGGTGTATCTGGATTTTGCAAAAGCATTTGACACAGTTCCCCATAAACGTTTACTGTACAAAATAAGGTCCGTTGGCATGGACCATAGGGTGAGTACATGGATTGAAAACTGCTACAAGGGCGAGTTCAGAGGGTGGTGATAAATGGGGAGTACTCGGAATGGTCAGGGGTAGGTAGTGGGGTTCCCCAGGGTTCTGTGCTGGGAATCCTATTTAATTTGTTCATAAACGACCTGGAGGATGGGATAAACAGTTCAATCTCTGTATTTGCAGACGACACTAAGCTAAGCAGGGCAATAACTTCTCCGCAGGATGTGAAAACCTTGCAAAAAGATCTGAACAAATTAATGGGGTGGGCAACTACATGGCAGATGAGGTTCAATGTAGAAAAATGTAAAATAATGCATTTGGGTGGCAAAAATATGAATGCAATCTATACACTGGGGGGGGAGAACCTCTGGGGGAATCTAGGATGGAAAAGGACCTGGGGGTCCTAGTAGATGATAGGCTCAGCAATGGCATGCAATGCCAAGCTGCTGCTAACAAAGCAAACAGAATATTGGCATGCATTAAAAAGGGGATCAACTCCAGAGATAAAACGATAATTCTCCCACTCTACAAGACTCTGGTCCAGCCACACCTAGAGTATGCTGTCCAGTTCTGGGCACCAGTCCTCAGGAAGGATGTAGTGGAAATGGAGCAAGTACAAAGAAGGGCAACAAAGCTAATAAAGGGTCTGGAGGATCTTAGTTATGAGGAAAGGTTGCGAGCACTGAACTTATTCTCTCTGGAGAAGAGACGCCTGAGAAGGGATATGATTTCAATATACAAATACTGTACTGGAGACCCTACAATAGAAATAAAACTTTTTTGCAGAAGAGAGTTTAACAAGACTTGTGGCCACTCATTAAAATTAGAAGAAAAGAGTTTTAACCTTAAACTACGTAGAGGGTTCTTTACTGTAAGAGCGGCAAGGATGTGGAATTCCCTTCCACAGGCGGTGGTCTCAGCGGGGAGCATCGATAGCTTCAAGAAACTATTAGATAAGCACCTGAATGACCGCAGCATACAGGGATATACAATGTAATACAGACACATAATCACACATAGGTTGGACTTGATGGACTTGTGTCTTTTTTCAGGTCAGCATGGGCACCCTGACCGGTTTGCAGTTGCGCAGCCCCATATGCATTAAACTGAAAAGTAATGCTTTGACTCAATCGTCTAGCCACTACAATTTGGACCTTGTCAAAGTCACTCAAATCCTTACACTTGCCCATTTTTTCTGCTTTCATCATATCAACTTCAGGGACAGCATGCTTACTTGCTGCCTAATATATCCCACCCACTTTCAGATGCCAATGTAACAGGATAATCAATGTTATTCACTTAACCCAGTGTTTCTCAACCCTTTTTTCAACCAAGGCACCCTTTAAAATTCTGCACAATCCCAAGGCACCCCATTCTAAAATGTAAAAAACAAAAAACTAATAGTTTTACATACACAACAGCATACGCTCATGTAGAACACCCAACTTTACAGGGGAATTATTCTTCCAAAGCAAATATGCCTTTGCACACTGGTACGGACTAGTATTCCAGCATTTCTACTCTCGCTCAGTTTCTCTCCCTAACTCAACTAATGTAACCCCAGTGCTGACAGAGAGGGACAGGGAGGGGCAAACAAGGATGCTGTGCAGGCAGACAATGCCAGATCAACAGTAGCCAGTGGCTAGAAGGTTGTAATTGTGCACAATAAAAACCTGGGGCTTTATGTAGATAAAAGGCAGGCTTAGTCTACCCACTGGCTTTTATGCAACTTTTGGCCAATTTTTAGGCTGGTCAAAAAAGTTATGGCCGATTGGTGTACAATACAATAACATATACACACTTACTTTCTCTGGGATTGCTATTATACATATACTTTATACAGTACTTTAAATGAAAAGCCTGGGGTGTGGGTAAGGCTTCCATGCCTCAAATGAATCAGCAGTATGGCGAGTGGGTGCAGACAGGACAGTTTAGGACAGTTTAGGATGGACATCAGCAGTGGAGCACCCTTTGGCAATAGTGGATATGAAGTATGATTGCTTTTAATGATTTTACTTTTCAAACACTGTATTGGATTTTCTGACTTGGATGGAATTACTAAATGCACCAAACTAATAGATTAACATTGGCACTTTTTTTTTTCTTCCACCCTCCCTGGTCTATACATTTGAACCATTTTGCTCTTGTGAACTTGTAGCATTGTAGCAATATATTTATGGTTTTAACATTTGCTTTATGTCTTTCCAATCAACATTCTTATAAGCTACACTACATGTTTGGCATTTATTTTCCGTTTTCTGTTTGTATTTTCTTGCTTGAAAAATTCAATAAAAAATACAATTTAAAAAAAAAAAAAAAAAAAAAAAAAACATTGGCACTTACAATTGTAGTGACCATTTTGCTGACATTTTCATCCTCATCTTCAGAGTCGCTGTTTAGCTCTTGGTGGTTTGTGCCAGTAGTGACGGGTAGCTGACAGAGAAACGTCTGAAGTACTCTCAAGTACTTAAGCATTCCCTCTTCTGATAGAGTGCCTGGAATGACAAGATTCATGTATTAAATTCAAGGCTTTAGGTGCTCATAGATACTAGATGAATGTTATAGGATAACTACATTTTCAAATGGTTCAAACACTAATGGACAGAATGATAAGAAAAATAAACAACTCTATTCCAAACATATTGAATATTACATATTCACTATAATGAGAAATGTGCACATACTCAGGTATGTTTCCCCAACTGTTAGCACAAAGTAGAAGAGCCAGGGGGCCCGGTGGTTTGTGAGCGGACTCTGATGTTGTTCTTCCAGTAGTGCATTGAGAAATAGCTCATATGGGAAGGTAGAGTGCAGGTCTGCCAGTGCTGGAATGATCAAATGGAAGATCTGATCGGTGTAAGGTGCAGCCAGAAACTCTCTGGTAAAGGCAGAGAATACATGCTGTCTGAAGAAACAAAAAACAAAACACTGGGGTTATATAACGAAGTCTACAGTAAATACATGTGTGAATCTTCTAGACCCTTCCTAGAGAATTATGGCTTTGCAATGGATAATGGTCAATAATGTATTCCAGGCACCATGCAAATAAAAACTTATTTAATTTCAATAAAGGTGCTTATAGACAAAGTGTAGTTCCACCCCAAAGTGGAACTTGGGCTTATTCTTCTCCACCCCCCCCCTCCAGTGCCACATTTGGCACGTTTCAGGAGGGGGGGGACAGGGACCTGTTTTTGACAGGTCCCCTTCCCCATTTCTGTAAACTGCACCATCAAGAGTTCGGCCCCCCCTCCTCCCTCTTCTGCCGCCGGGCCAATTATAAAGAGCAGCGCGCCTCGCACATAGACAGTAGGGAACCGGCTGTGAAAGGCTTCACTGCCGGGTTCCCTTACCAGGAATGGCGACGGCTGGGGTGCCGACATCACAGGCTCGGCAGCTGCAGTATTTGTATTTTTCGTGGGGGGGGGGGGGGGGGGGGGGGGGACACACCTCCGCTTCAATGTTTAATGACAGTCTCCCACTACAACAGAAAAAACGTAGCAGCTGCAAGTACTTCCATCTGAGGCTTAATCCAGGGTTCCACAGGCTAAAATAAGAATGGTTGATCATTTGTGGAGATGTTTGAACATGATACATATGCCATTGTCAGAAAGCTCTGCACTTTCAGTGCTGCCCTAAACTTTTGGATCAAACTAGTAGAGATGATAAATCTACAACAATGACCAATCACTCACGTGTATTATTTATGTTGAGACAATAATGAGTCAATTGTATTACAGTTCTAACGCTCACTGGTAAACCTCAACAGTTAAAGTGATAATAAAGGTTGGATTTTGTTTACTAAAATAACAAACATGTCATACTTACCTGCTCTGTGCAATAGTTTTGCACAGAGCAGCACCAATCCTCTTCTTGGGTCCCCCGCCGGTGCTCCTCCACTTTTCGGAGGGCCCCCCGTCCCATCCTTACTGGCTTTGACTGACAGCAGCAGGAGCCAATAGTTCCTGCTACTGTATCTGAACCAATGAAATGCGATAGAGCCAAGAGAGCCTTGGCTCTCATGCACATCGCTGGATCGAATCAGGCTCAGGTATGTATTTAGGTGGGGCTGCAGGGGAAGCAGCATGCAGAAGGTTTTTTTCTGTACTGCATAGAATACAGTAAAGTAAAAAACCTTCTGCCATTACAACCACTTTAACCTTTAGTAGATGGATTCATTTTTCCTCATTATTGATGACATAGTAAAAAACAATGAACAGAGTATTGTTACCGGTGCAATAGCCTATGTCCCATTTATGTGAACTTTGTTGCATGACTATACCACAAAAATAGGCAGAACATTACCTTTGGATGGACACTCAGGACTTGATAAATGGAAATTATGTGGGGGATTTACTATAACCGTAGCACTCAGAATATGAAGCAGCTGTACATGGTAGCCAATCTGCTTCTAACTTCAGCTTGTTCAATTAAGATTTGACAAAAAAAACTGGAAGCCGATTGGTTTCTATGCAGAACTGCACCAGATTTTGCACTCTCTAGTTTTAGTTAATCCCCCCAATGCCTCAGGTTTAAGAGCCACTAACAACAACAAGAAAATGTTGATATTACCAAGAACATTAGAGGGGAACTGAACCCTAAAAAACAAATTGCAATATTTTTATAGAATACATTTTGTATGTCTCTTCTTCCAAATAAACTAGGTTTCCTCCTCAGTTCCTTTTTTTTTTCTTGTCTAAGCACTGACTGATCCAAATGTGCAATAAAGTGTGCCCTCCCCGAAGAGCCCGATGCTGGGGTGGAGCAACTCCATCGTTATTGCATTTGAGTCATCATCACTGGCCACCCTATCTGCGAAAGAGGAAGACATTGACAGCAGGAGAGGATTCCATGAACACGGCACTGAGAGCTGTGACTTGGAAAGGGGGAGTGTGGAGCTGTCATCCATGGAACAGGACAAACCCAGAAGTAAGATTGTCACAATGCTTAAGTATGTTGTGCATATTTGCACATTACTGCAAGCTCTTCAGTCACAACCCCAATTAAATCCCACTTTAAGTGCACTCTCTAGGTTTCAAGCAGTGCTTGTGGTCACTCAGACACTTTTAAAAATCACAAAGGTGATCATTGTCTTCTCATCCACAGAATAGGGAACAAGCCTTTGCCTATGTGCTGCATATGATGGCAGATAAGCACAATTCTAGCTTTTTAGGGCTCATCATTCCTCATAATGAATCTATCTATGACCACTCATATATTGAACCTCTACTCTATTTTAATTCTATCCCAACCACAACACTACCTGCCTGGAGTTTGCATGTTCTCCCTGTGCCTGCGTGGGTTTCCTCCGGGTACTCCGGTTTCCTCCCACACTCCAAAGACATGCTGGTAGGTTAATTGGATCCTGTCTAAATTGTCCCTAGTATGTATGAATGTGAGTTAGGGACCTTAGAGTGTAAGCTCCTTGAGGGTAGGGACTGATGTGAATGTACAATGTATATGTAAAGCGCTGCGTAAATTGACGGCGCTATATAAGTACCTGAAATAAATAAATAAATAATAAGGAAATTCATGTTGATGTGCATGCTGGCAGACAGTGGATATTACGATGTAGAGAATGACTGTGGCTGATAATGTCTTCAAGCTGCTTTTTATTACTTTGACTCTGTTTGGACCACCTCCTAATGACTGATCAAAATCCAGGATTTTATCAGAAGATTAATCATTGACGCGTGCCCTGAAAATAGTTGACCGTGGACAGGGACACTGTTGGCAAAAAGGCAAATTAAATTAAGCCTAATAATTCTCTCGATAAAATCCTAAATGCCAAAAAGCTGCCAGTGGCCAGTGGCAGACACAGCGTGTCTCTTAATCTTCTCACCTAAAGTAATCAGTATAAATTGTGCAGAGCTTTAGGAGATATAAATGATGAGTAATCCTCGTGTTATACAACTTCTAAGCTTGCATTAATGTAACTTAACACTCAGGAGAATGAAAATACAGAACAAGCTGGCCAGAATCAAGTTATAAAGGGAATGTATAGTGGTTATGTACATGTTTTCCCTAATTACTATGGTCAAGACTAAAAAATGTACGACATTTTTTTTTTCCTTTTAATAAGATACTGTATATATGAAATACAGCAAACTAATATTATGTAATCTTCTATCTAGTCAACAGGTGGCACTCTAGTCTCCGTTTCACATGTGATCCAATGTATGACTCTCAGCTTTGTTGAAATAAGCTCTTAGTTTAACCGCTTCAACACTAGGCACTTTCACCTCGTTCCTGCCCAGGACAATTTTCAGCTTTCAGTGCTGTTACACTTTGAATGACAATTACATGGTCATGCAGCACTGTACCCAAATTACTTTTTTATAATTTTTTTGAGACAGACAGAGCTGTATTTTGGTAGTAGTTAATCACCACTGGCTTTTTTATTTATTGCTAAAAAAAACAAAAAAAAGACCAAACATTTTGGGGAAAAAAAAGTTTTTCTTAGTTTCTGAAAATTTTGTAAATAAGTAATTTTTCTCCTTAACTGATGTGCGCTAGTGAGGCTGCACTGATGAGGAGGCACTAATATGCAGCACTGATGGGCACTGACTGGCATCACTGCTGGCCACTGTTGGGGCTGCACTGACAATTAGGGCACTGGTAATCAGTGCCCTGATTATCTGTACAGGCTTGCCCTGAGAGGAAATGCCACTGATCGGCTCTCCTCTTCTCACATCACATGCTATTGTGAGGAAAGGAAAGCTGATCACATGTAAACAAGGAAATGCATGTTATCAGCTGTAACTGGACACAGCTGATCACACGAGTAAAGAGCTTCATAGGCTCTTTACCGAGATCAGGGATGCGCCGTGTCCCAGATACACAGCATGCCATCGATAGCCACGTGCACGCGGCGAGAGTGGGACAAAGTCATATGACGTCGTCCCAGAAGAAGAGAATTACCCACCCGCCGTCAGTTGTCTATACGGCAGGGGGGTGGTTAAAGGACTCATTGGGGTTGATTTACTAAAACTGGAGAGTGCAGACTCTGGTGGAACTGTGTATGGTAGCCAATCAGCTCCTGACTTCAGCTTATTTAATTACGCTTTGCCAAAAAAAAAAAGAAACCTGGAAACTGATTGGTTTCACACCAGATTTGGCATGCTCCAGTTTTAGTAAATCAACCCCATTGAGTCTTTACAGCAGTTAATCATCCCTTAGAAGATGGCTTAAAGCAGAACAATAGACACCATACTTACCTGTTATCCAACAGTCTGAAGTCCATAAGGGGTCCCTCGCCGGCATCTTCTCCCTGGCTCCTTCTGGGTGCCAGTCTTGTTCATAATGCATGAGCAGGAATCAGTCATCCTGGCACACGGGACCTTGACTGTGATGTAAACAGAGCTGTGCAGCCTGCATGCCACAGAACACAGCGAGCAGGCAGGTAGGTTTATTCTATTTTAGGCAAGACACTGCATGTTAAATAGCCTGTTTGCTTGCAGGATTTTTAATTATGCCTTTAGTTCCACTTTAAGCTGGCCATACACGGTTTGATTTTTTTTTTTTTTATTAAGCCTGCGGGACGGATAAATTCCCCCTTTCAGGCTATTATATTTTAACAGCTGCTTCCAACAGCTACAGTGCCTGAACAATATTCCACCAGTTCCTTCAATTTTTAAATCAAAGCATGTTGGGCAGGAGGGGGCTGACAGAGCCGCCATGATAGTGAATTCTGACCAGTTCAAAAACCGGATGAAATTTACAGTGTATGGTCAGCTTTGGTCACATGATCCTACTACCTCTGCTGCACAGTTCTTTAAAAACCTACTACCTGACAAATATAACTCAGATAATTGGCTCAAAAAAAAAAAAAAAAAACAGAACCTTTTGTTTAAATATATTTTTGTGTAAAGATATTTACTGAATATGTCTAATGTCGGTATCCAATAAACTAAATAACAATTACCTTGCACCATAAGAGCAGGAGCTGTAAGTAAAGTGCAATGGTTTTAAAATGTTTTCTAAAAGAATCTTTGCGATAGGAACTCTGGAGACATCTGTATATTCAATGCTGGATGGAAGTTTGCTGTTTATTAACAAGTAGAGCGACCTATAGTATCCTGGAAGGAAAAAAACAAAAAATGTGGTAACAATTCACAGTAGCTCCAATCATATGCAGTGTAATGCTTGTATAAAGTGTACGAATACTCACCTTTCTGAATCATGTAGTGCAAAATTTGTTCAACTAATGAAGCTACAGTTGTGGTATCTCCTAGAACAGGCAGGTAGGTGTTTTCTGATGAAAAGACTTCCACCATTCTCATAGGTAGTGCAACATTGAGGCCGTCATCTTCACAACGCTGCAATAACCTACATTAAAAAATACATTTTTTGAATAAATCTACTTAACGTACCTGAAATGTCACAGTTGGTTTCTTTTCTGTTGTTTCCATGTCTCCTAAAAACAGTAGCTATGGGACTGAGCTGTCTGGTTCTTCAATTATACATAAAAATATATACCAAAAAATGGTAAGTCCCTTCCCACATGTTGATTTTATTTCAGAGCACCCAAGAAGTCCCCAACCCCAGGAAGATTATTAAACCTGAGACTAGAGCTTGCATAGTCACCATGTTAGATGACTCCCTTACCTTCCCATCAGCCTATGAGCCCACCTATCAAACAACCCCAATTACAAAAAAGTTGGGACATTGTGTAAAATCTATATAAAAACAGAATGAAATGATTTGCAAATATCATAAACCCATATTATACTCACATTAGAACACATATCAAATGTTTAACCTGAGAAAACGTACTAATTCAGGAAAAAATAAGGTCATTTTGAAATTGATGGCAGCAACACATCTCAGAAGATTTGAGACAGGGCCATGTTTACCATGGTGTAGCATCCCCTCTTCTTTTAACCCTCTGTAAATGTCTGGGAACTGAGGAGACCAGTTGCTGGAGTTTTGGGAGAGAAATGTTGTCTCATTCTTGCCTGATATAGGATTCTAACTGCTCAACTGTCCTGAGTCTTCTTTGATGTATTTTTCATTTCAAGATGCGCCAAATATTTTCAGTTGGTGAAAGGTCTGGACTGCAGCAGGCCAATTAAGCACCTGGACCCTTCTACTGCGAAGCCATGCTGTTGTCATAGATGAAGTATGCGGTTTAGCGTTATGCAGCTGAAATATGCAAGGGCTTACCTGAAAAAGAGGTCTTCTGGATGGGAGCTTATGCTGCTCTAAAACCTGGATATAGCTTTCAGCAATGATGGTGCCTTTCGAGATGTGAAAGATGTCCATTTCATACACAGTAATGCACCCCCATACCATCAGAGATGCAGTTTTTTTTTTAACTGAGCACTAATAACAAGTCTGAAGGCCCCTCTCCTCTTTAGTCTAGAGGATACAGCACCCATGGTTGCCAAAAAGAATGTCAAATTTCGATTTGTCTGACTACAAAACAGTTTTCTACTTTGCAATTTTAAATGAGTTTTGGCCCAGAGAAGACGGCGGTGTTTCTGGAACATGTTCAGATATGGTTTCTTCGTTGCACGATAGTGCTTTACCTTGCATTTTTGGATGGCTTGGCAAACTGTGTTTACAGTGATGTTTGGAAGTATTCCTCGGCCCATGCAGTGATATCCATCACAGAATCATGTCTGATTTTAATGCAGTGCCATCTGAGGGAGCAGATTGGAGAGAAAATCCAATATTGCATTTCAGCCTTGTCCCTTGTACACAGAGAATACTCCAGATTCTTTAAACCTTTTGATATTTTGTACTGTAGCTGATGATATCTTTAAAGTCTTCGCAATTTTTTGTTGAGGAACATTATTATGAAATTGTTTAACAATTTTTTGGCGCAACTTTTGACATTGGTGATCCTCTGCCCATCTTTACTTCTGAGACATTGACTCTCTAAGATGACCTTTTAATACCAAATGATGTTACTGACCAGTTGCCAGTTAACCTTAATTATTTTCAAAATATTCTTCCAGCTCTTCCTTGTTAGTATCACTTACTTTGCCAGCTTTTATTGACCTGTCTCAACTTTTCTGAGATGTGTTGCTTCCATCAATTTCAAAATTACATTATTTTTTTGTTAAAATGGTATATTTTCTCAGATTAAACATTTAATATGTTTTCTATTGTGAATAAAATATGGGTTTATGATATTTGCAAATCGTTGTGTTCCGTTTTATGTAGATTTTACACAGTGTCAGTGTCCCAAGTAAATGGGTCGGATCAGCAAGACGATGTAAACATTGGCCACAATTTCCATTTGGGATCTGGAGTCTCAGTGGGAGGATTATTCTATTTACCCCACTTGTGTGGATGGAGGAATCTATTTTTTTTTTTTTCGATCAGCCTGCTCGCCAATTGAAAAAAAGATGAATAATCTAAGAAGGCCAGCCTAAATCTGAGAACAGGCACAATTTTAAGACTGCATTGAAAAAAAAAAAAGGAACATATAAAAAATAAGCACTTAATGAAACTTCCACTTCATCAGATTTACCAGCTCAGACTCTGCGGTCACCATTTACAGACCTGCACAAAGAATATATGATAGTGAAGCACTTACCTGCAACACAACCCCAGCAGCCCTTTGATTTGATAAAGGCAAGTAAGTCTGTCTGGTCCAGTCAGATGCTTTACAAACAGGGAGTTGTGTTTTATTATATTCTTACATATCCATATCTAGAACACAAAAATACAAACTTATTAATTACTTGGAGGCTTTTTGCCATACTAAAGGAAAACTCCATTCAAAATGAATAATTTCATTTTGGGCAAGGGAACAATGCTGGGGGACATATATAAACTCTGTCACACAGTAATGATTGCAGTGAAATATTGGCGTTGATTTACTAAAACTGGAGTAAAATCTGGTGCAGCTCTGCATAGAAACCAATCATCTTCCAGGTTTTTTGCTGTTAAAGCTTAACTGAGCAAGCTGAAGTTAGACGCTTCACCAGATTTTGCACTTTCCAGTTTTAGTAAAGCAAGCCCATCATGTAACAGATTTACTACAAGATTACAGCTGGATTTATAAATTCCTCCCTAGGCTGCTCTAAAGTAGCACCGCAACGTAATAAAACCTGACCCTGACCACTTCTTAACTGCATGCTTTGTTTACTCATCTACAGATATAAAGCTGTTACAGACCTGTGCAAATTTGTCAGTGCCCAGGATTACAGGCGCAGGAATCACAAATACACAGAAAAACACACCGCATAGACTGCTCAGAAATAGACAGCCTGTTCGTTTTCTTCCAATCCGATTCTCCAGATGGATGGAAAATAGGGTTTTCAATCCGTCTGGATTTCACGGACAGGAACGGATATCAGCGGATGTCAGCGGACATCCGCCGCTCCATGGGGCTGAATGGAGCGTCCGATTAGGTCCTCCTGAAAAACTGACAGGCGGACCTGATCGGAAAGCCGTGTGGGTTGCACAAAAAATAATCTGACAGCTCCAGTCGGAGCCACTGTACTAACCATGCAAGGTTAGTCCAGCGATCTCCCCCGTTGAGCTATTGTGTTCTGACCGGGGGGCGACCCCTCCGCCAGAACACTCTGATCAGTGCTCTCTGCCATTGGCTGAAAGAGCAGATTTGGAGCCGGTCGACTGCTGGTTTGCCAGCATGCACGTCTGACAGAAGCCAGCCGGCTTCTGTCGAACAGACCGACATCACACCCAAGATGGCAGCACCCAGCAGAAGTCTCAGATTTTTTGGATGTCTACACAAGAGAAGCTTTTAGGCCCTTTCACACTGATGTACCGATTGGGTCCATCTGTCAGTTATTCAGGCGGACGTGAGCTGACCATCTATTGCTCTCTATGGAGCGGAGGATGTCTATGGACATGTGTCCGTTGACACCTGCCAACATCCATCTCTTTTATCAGATCTGATGTGGATCCATTCCCCATCCGTCTGGTGGATCAGATGACAGTCGGATGGAAACAGACAGGCAGTCCGCTTCCATCCAACAGCCCACCTGCTCAGTGGGGATCAGCAGAGAGATCCCTTGCTGAGCAGGCAGATCTGCTTGCGGACTCTAGCAGTGTAAAAGGGGCCTTACAGGTAAATAACATACATAAAAATGTTAAATGCTGTCTAAAAGAAAGGTCTGGCAACAGGGTCTCTTTAACCCCTTTTACTGACAGACTTCTTTTTTTTTTTTTGGACACATTTTTTTAAATGGAAATGCACATAAAACTCCCCAATATATATAGTTTCTGAAAGTGGAGATCCAGCAAAAAACTGTTGGTAGTTACAATATTTTTATGTAACACAATATCTGTGCTACTGTTTATCAAATCTATATTTTCAGTAAAAAATACACTTAACCACTTAAAGACCAGCCTTATTTTGAGATTTTGGTGTTTACAAGTATAAAACAGTTTTTTTTTTTTTTTTTTTGCTAGAAAATTACTTGGAACCCCCAAACATTATATATTGTTTTTTTTCTAACACCCTAGAGAATAAAATGGCGGTCATTGCAATACTTTTTTCACACCGTATTTGCGCAGCAGTCTTACAAGCGCACTTTTTTTGGAAAATATTCACTTTTTGGAATAAAAAAAAAAAAAAAAAAAAACAAGACAACAGTAAAGTTAGCCCAATTTTTTTTTTTATATTGTGAAAGATAAATGTTACGCCAAGTAAATTGATACCCAACATGTCACGCTTCAAAATTACGCCCGCTGACGTATGCGTTCGCTTTTGCACGCGAGGTTTTTTTGCTTATTTATTTTACTTGATTTTATTTATTTTTTCACTGTTTTTTTTTTTTTTTTTTATTTGGGTCACTTTTATTCCTATTACAAGGAATCCCATTCAATAGAAAAAAGCATGACAGGTCCTCTTAAATATGAAATCTGGGTTTAAAAAGTCCTCAGATCTCATGTTTGAATAAAATGCAATTAAAAAAAAAAAAAAAAAAAAAGTTGTCATTTGGAAAAAATGATTTTAATCACACATAGGTTGTACTTGATGGACTTGTGTCTTTTTTCAACCTCGCCTACTATGTAACTATGACATTGAAAAAATGTGCCTTTAAGATGTATGGGCGGAAGTGATATTATGATGTCGCTTCCGCCCTGCTATGGTATGGAGACGGGTGGGGGCCATCTTAGCCTCACTCATCTCCATACCCAGCCGATACAAGGACCCGATCGCCTCCGCCGCTGCCAACGGCTCCGGTAAGCAGCGGAGGGCACGGGAGAGCGGCGGGAGCCCTCTCCCACCGCCGATAATGGTGATCTCGTGGCAAATCCGCTGCAGAGACCACCATTATCGTAAACACGACCGGCTCCTGAAGAGATGGATACCTCGGTTGTAGCAGCAGCGGTTGCCGTTACCGAGATATCCATCTTCAAAGTGCCGACGTACATGTACAGGAGCCGGTCGGCAAGCGGTTAAATTTCAATGCACACAAAAACAGAATCATCCCTAAATTTTTGGTAAAATTTAAAAACATTATGTTGAATCAATTAACTAGATATTAAATATATTATCCTTCAAAGGCTGACATGTTTTGCATGTTCCCGAGCATGCAAAAGTAGAGGTTAACACGCACACAAGCCACTTCCATTACATAGGTGGCAGCTGTGAGAAAAAATGTACTTAAACTCCAGGCTGCTCTAGTAGCTCGGAGTTTTTTCACATGCTGGTGAGGCTGCCGCTGTAATAGTTCTGGTTTCTGCTACAAAAGAGTTAAATTAGAACTAAAATATTGCAGTTTACCGATCCTTATAAAGGAATTGGCTTCAATTTTTCTCAAGCCAAGTACATTTTCTGCAAGTACAGAAAATACCTGTTAATCATGAAGGAAATCCATACCCTTGTATCCCCTAATTCAATGCACATGGCTCAGTAAAGGCTAGCGAGTTCTTTTGGACTGCAGGAACATATCACAGCTCCAACTTGGGGTACAGGTAGAAAGATATATGTAGACATCACGTGCCAGCCCAGCAAGGTAATCTTTTTCTGTTATTATTAAAGCGATTGTAAAGTCTTGTTTTTTTTTTCTATAAAAATTACAAACATGTTATACTTACCTGCCCTGTTGCAGTGGATTTGCACAGAGTAGCCCGAGTCCTCCTCTTCTCAGGTGTCTCTTCGGCTTTCCTGGCCCCTCCCTCCTGTCGAGTGCCCCCACAGCAAGGGCCTTGTTAGGGGGGCACCCGAGCCGAGTCAGAGCTCCCTGTGTACATTCAGACACAGAGCTTCTGTTCAGCCCCGCCTCTCTCTCCTGATGGGCTGACTGCCAATGGCGCCACTCCTATGTCTCAGCCAATCAGAAGGGAGAGTCTCGGACGGCTGAGACACTGGTGGACATCGTTGGGTAGAGATGGGGCTCAGGTAAGTATTAGGGAGGGCTGCTGCACACAGAAGGCTTTTTATCTTAAAGCTGAGTTTCATCCACTTTTTCAACTAGATCTTAAAGGAAAGACTACCCCTCCATCACTCTTTTTGGCTATTGATTTATTTTTTTCTTTCTCCTTCCTACCTTTATTGTAGTACCTTGTGTACTTCCGTTCCAGCATTGCCCTGGCCCAGGGCGTCACTTCCTGCTGCCCTCTGGGACCTGTGTGTGCCCCAAAAGACGACAGAGCCATTCAGGAAGCACCGCACGACTCGCACATGCGCAGTAGGAAACCGGCGGTGAAGCCTGAAGGCTCCACTACCAGTTTCACTTCGTTGAAATGGCGGCGGTTGCACCCGATCCGATGGACAGATAAGCCCTGGGGGGCAGACATTGTGGGCTCCCTGGACAGGTAAGTGTCCTTATTAAAAGTCAGCAGCTACAGTGTTTGTAGCTGCTGACTTTAAAAAAAAAAAATAATAATTTGCGGCTGGAACACCACTTTAATGTATAGAATGCATTAAGATAAAAAACCTTCTAATTTTACAACCACTTACCGACCAGCCGCCGTACTTCTACGGTGGCAGGTCGGTTCTCCTGCGCGAACCGACGCACCTGTATGTGCCCACGGGTCCGGCGGGCTCGATGTCCGCCGGCAACCTGCGATCGTTGTGCACAGAGGCAGAACAGGGATCTGCCTTTATAAACAAGGCGGATCCCCGTTCTGACAGGGGACATGTCAGAGATCTTCTCTTCCCAGTGATCGGGAACAGCGATCTCCGTCATGTCCCTGGCAGCCCATCCCCCCTACAGTTAGAACACACCTAGGGAACACAGTTAACGCCTTGATCGTGCCCTAATGTTAACCCCTTCCCTGCCAGTGTCATTTATACATTGATCAGTGCATTTTTATAGCACTGATCAATGTGATAATATCACTGGTCCCCAAAAAATGTAATTTGGGGTCAGATTTGTCCGCCGCAGTGTCGCAGTCCTGCTAAAAATCGCAGATTGCCACCATTACCAGTAAAAAATAAATACAAGTCCATAAATCTATCTCGTAGTTGTAGACGCGATAACTTCGCGCAAACCAATCAATATTCGCTTATTGCGATTTTTTTTACCAAAAATATGTAGAAGAATATATATTGGCCTAAATTTATGAAGAAATTTTTTTTTTACATTTTTTTTTGGATATGTATTATAGCAAAAAGTTAAAAAATTATTTTTTTTTTTTTCCCAAATTGTTGCTCTTTTTTGTTTATAGCACGAAAAATAAAAACCGCAAATACCACCAAAAGAAAGCTCTATTGTGGGAAAAAAGGACATAAATTTTGGTTGGGTACAACGTCACACGGTCAGTTAAAGTGACGCAGTGCCGTATCGCAAAAAATGGCCTTGTCATTAGGGGGAAGATCCTTCCGGGGCTGAAGTGTTTAAGTTATATTAGTCTAATAACCATTTTTTCCACAAACAGTTTTTTTTTAGATTGCTAGCAACAAAGATTTACTCTTACCAAACGTTTTGAATCTTCGTTCTGTCTGTAAAAGAAGAGCAGCTTCCGCACCAGAAGTGTCAAGGTGTGTCCATCTACAGAGCTTCCACTGGAAGATGCCGAGTTAACACAGTAATCAAACTCACTTCTTTGGATAGAGTACTTTACAGGGGAAAAAGAAGAGAGCACTTTAAGACAATGCAGAGGAGTAGCATGTATCCAAGAAAGACTTCATATACTACCGCAAAGGTTTGTAATTTGAAATGCATATATGGGTAAAATCGTAAGATTTTTTTCTGTACCTACACTAGGTGTTTATTAGAAATGTCTAAAGACCCACTTCAGGGCTGCTGTTAAATTTACCCATGCAGTGGGGTCCCCCTTCACTGCATGAGTTAAAACACTTTCTAGGCTGGGAGGAAAGGAATAAGTACAAATACTTACCCCCTATTCCTCGCTTCTCGGTTGTTTAATGACCAGCAGTCCCGCATTGTATGTAAGGATGTGGAGGGCCTGCCCACAGTCTGAGGTTGTACAACTACTTAGGAGAGCATCAGCTGCTGGGAGTGAGGAATAATGTAAGTAGTTGTACTTATTCCTTTCCCCTAAGTAAAATAAGCATTGAACCCATGCAGTGAGACCCCACTACCTGAGTAAATTTAACAGCAGCCTGGATTTGGACTTTATTGATAAATAATCCAATACTAAAATGTAAATCTGTCTCCATACTACTTTTTTTTTTAGATCAAGGCACACATCTAAAAGAAGACTGCCAACACTCACTTTTCCTGGTGTCTGCACCAATTACCTCTGCTCCAATGTCAAGAAATTTTCCATGGAAAGTCTACAGGAAAACCGACACTTCCAGCAGTGTCGATCCTCTGGGTCCTCCGCAGATCTCACTGGCTCTTTGTTCTGACCTCCAAACATTAAGGTCTTGTTCGCACCATACATGCATGGGAACTGATGGGAAAAACGCGTAGATTTCACTTGCAGAGACATCAGGTTCACATCAATTTACATCAGTTTTCATGCACGTTGACATCAGTTTTCATGCGCGTCAGTTATGTGCCCTATTCACACCAATGTTGATGTCATGTCAGTTTTTTTTTCCCTGTGCAGAAAACTGCATACACGTTACAGATTCCTGCGCAGAAAAAATCCGCACGTGATACCAGTGTTGTGGTGTGAACAGGGCACATAGAGAGCAATTGTTTGTTTTTTTTTGTGCCCTTGCAGAACGCATGCAGAAAAACTGACGTCTCTGCACCATGGTGTGAACGAGACCCAAAGGATACAGTAGTGACGAGAAGGTCAACTAGAGGAACTAAAAAGAGTTGTGGGGACCCAAATGATAACCATTTGAGTTTCTGTGGACTTCTGGTTTCCCTGCAGACTTCTTAGGATCAGAGCAGTGTTCGGCAGCACAGGCAACAGGAAAGGTAAGTATTTACAGTATTTTTTTTTTTTTTTTTTTACACAGGTATGCCCTGATTTGAAACATTTTTTTGGACACTCGCAGTTATTCAACCCCTTTATAAAACAGCACCACAAAGAGCTACACTTTGACATTGGGGTAGATTTACTAAAGACAAAAAAAACTATAAACTTTGTAAGAGAAGTTGTAATTTGGAAGGGAATTTTCCCTACAGCTTAGTAAATGCAGTAAAATTTCACTTTGCAAATAATATCACATGCACGGAAAATAAGAAAATAATTTTTCTTGCACATAATTAGATGATGGAAGTCAGAAGAACTGACTAAATCACCCCTATTGCCAGCATTTCAACTTAACCACTTGCCACCTGCCCACCATCAAATGACAGCGCAGTGGTGCAATTCTCGTTCTGGGATGCCGTCATATGATGGCGCCCAGCCTAGCCACGTGGGCGCACATTGCAGGCGCGCTGTGTTCCTGGGACACTGCACGACTCGATCTTGGCAAAAAGCCACAGCCGATACAAGAACAGGATCGCTTTTTACTGTAGTATGTAAAGTGGTTTTTCACCCTGGAAAAAAAAAAAAGCCAGCAGCTACAAATACTGTAGCTAATGACTTTTAATAATATGACTACCTGTCCAGGGATTCAGTTGTGTTCTGCCAAAAGTGACCATAGACGGTAGACAAAGACCAAAAGGACTGGTTCTGGACGCTGGCCGCACACCTCCAGATATTCAAGATCACTTTGGGATTATCTGAATAGGGGAGAGCAGCATGCATGTGTCCCCTGGTTCCCGCAGGACACATGCACTCTGCTCTCGCCTATTCAGATAACCCCAAAGTGATCTTGAATATCTGGAGGTGTGTGGCCCTTGGTATTTAGCCAGCTGCAGAACCAGTCCTTTTGGTCTTTGTCTACCATCTATGGTCACTTTTGGCGCATGGATTTTCTGATGCAGCAAAACATCTAGCCATCCCAGCAGTTGCAGGTCCCTGTTTAGGAGATATTGAAGGCATTGTACTTTCTAAATGACCAGCATCCCCTGAGGAAGCCCGACCTATGGGCGAAACATGTTGGGAAGTCCATCACATACTGCTGTGTTGTTGAAACCATAATCAATTGTATCAGCCATGATTGTATCTCCCCCTTTTTTCCTTCTTTTAATGAATGAATTCTTATTTTGCTCCTCAAAATAAAAGAATTTTTTATATATTATATTTGATATTGTTTTCAATTTACTTGCACCTACAAAGTCCCAATTCACCTTTTTTTCTATCAATTAACTATGGGATTTGGTGCTTAAAAAACTAATTGGGGTGTTTGTGTTCATAATAATTTATCAGAACACAACAGGTAACGTCTACAATTTCAGTTTTACTCTGACTATACCATTAGTTTCAGAAGGAAACAAAGAAACAGAAATGTAAAAGGAAACCTGTGCAGAGCAAAATACCATACTTCCTCTCTACAGATTTTTCAATACAGGCAGTGTTGAACAAAATACCACGATTAAGACATACTTGCTGTTTTCTGTCCCTGTAGCCCCTTATGAAGGATTGGATGATTATTGCATTCTTTAGCCTTCTCCTCTCTTCCTGTAACACAACAGAATAGACATTGCTGCTGTATATCAATTAAAACATGATACAATATGCACAGCTAGAGTGCATACTGTATATATTTACTCTGTCACCTAAAAGGTTTGCAATTCTGTACAGTCAATTCTGTCACCACACCCCCTTCCTTATCGGAGAGTGAAGCACCATCACCACCTCCGTCCACGAAAGAAGCAGAGTGATCTTTTGGACTAGCAGAGATTTGTGTATCACATGAATGTCTAGCCAAAATTGCAAATCCTTTGGCAGGTAAAACAGTAGATATATAAAATATGTATTTCCAATGTGGTTTTCATTCTTTGTCTGGAGTTCCACTTCAGCCAGTCGCTATTGTTTTCCCAGATACAATTTCCACTTCTACTTCCTGCTCCACAGGGAAAACATATACAGGTGGTTAATACAAATATTCAGGTTTATGCCAGAAACTGTAATGAAAAATAAAATCTTTAATGCCTCTTGCACACGATACTCCTGTTTGAGCATCTACTTTTTTTAGACTTTATTTTGGTATGTATCTGCGTGTATTCACGTACATTTTCATGTATATGCGTTCGCGCATTTTCGTGCAAACTTATTCTGCAGGAAAAAAAACGTGAGAAGATGTAAATGAGCATTTGTGCACCTGAGGCGTAATTACTGACCAAAAAAAGCGGATTTTTCTAGATATTTTTCTACTGAAGAATGCACAGCGTTTGTTTATGTGCCTGTGTGCATAAGCACATTACAATTCATGGTATCCATGGTATTTTAGCTCAGTAAAAAAAAAGTTGTACTGAGCTTTTTCAAGTTGCAGTGTGCAAGAGACCCAAGATAAATAAATGAATAACAGTAGATTTTCTTATCTACGTTGGATTGTATCACGTGCACATTGCTACCTTTAGCACGCAGCACTTTATGGATGGTTCATTTCCACTGTGATTGTCTCTATTGCAATAATTTGTTTATGTAGCACATAGTCACTTTTGTTTTAGTAATCTGTCTTTGGTTATTTATTTCACATAACAGCATAGCACCATCTATTGTATATTAAACATAAAACTGCTGGTCTTAAAGGGGAGCTCCTGCCCCCCGCCCCTCCAAAAATTAAAAGTCAGCAGCTACAAATACCTGTCTAGGGATCCCTAGATTTCGGCACCACAGCTGATTTTTCAATCGGGTCTTGGGTGCTGCCGCCGCCATTTCTCATAAGGAAAACTGACAGTGACGCCTTGCGGCTTCACAGCGGGTCCCCTACCGCGCATGTGCGAAGCGCATTGCGCTTCCTGAATGGCCTGGCGGTGGTGAAAAGAGGAGGGGGCAGAACTTCAAGGAGACCTCGCTGCGGCGAGATCTTCCGGAAGTGGGGACGAGTACCTGTCTCAACTAGGTGTCAACTAAGATCACATACCAAACATCAGGCAAAGTGTTTTATGTGAACAACTTGACACTAAAAGATGAAGGTGTGTGTTTTCATAATTAAAGATGTGGAACAGGCAAGAATTTTGATTCAGAAGAGACATGCATTTATTCTGCATTAAAGAGACTTACCTGCCTGTCTGCCCTTGTACGCACAAGCAACTCACTGTCCAAATTCGGCAATGTGTGGGAGTGACGTCATTCCTGCCCAGCCAATCACAGCCCCGGAAGCCGGCTGCCCGAGAAGATTAGCGGCCTAGTGGGGAGCTCAGGGACACCGTATAGCTAAAGCCGAGATGAGTATAGTTCTGCTTTAATCTCAACCACTCACTGATCCTCGTGGTCACCAAACTGCTCAGTTTGAGCTAAAATGGCTTCTGCCTTTGCAAAACATTCTCCCTCTCAGGTGATGGCCTGGTCAGATCACCTCTCCTTGAGGTCACGGCCAGTGGCGATGGCCAGTTCACACCAAAACGCATAAAAACTATTTTTAAAAAAAAGGGGCATTTCTTGCTTGTTTTCTGCACCACGGGTGAATGTAGTGACCTTGCAAGAGCATGCGGGTGGCAATGGATTGTTAATGCCGCCACAAACACATTTATAGTACCATGCAATTTGGTGCAGTGTGTTCTGAAAAAGTAGTGCCTGCTCTACATTTTCTGCATTTCAGTGCATTTTGAATTCAAATGAATGGACTGCAGGGAAACACACGTTCCAGTGTGAACCTGCCCTGAGGCCAGAACAGACACTCTCCCAGCGTCTGTTCATATACGCTCTTCTGCAGCAGTTTGTTTCCATGAAAGAAGTTGAAGGCCTATATACACCTGCAGAATCAGCAGGTGCTGGTCACCATCAAAACATGGCCCCAGGATTAGGCACTTCTCCCCTTTCAAGTCTCTACAAAGTCTCTGGGCTCCAGGATCCAATCCAGGACTTGCCAATCCTAGAGAACACAGCAAAACAGGTTTTCTCCACTCAGGACAGAAACATCCCGGAACCCCTCAATCTGCATAAGTGAGAACCCTGGGTGACACCAAATTCAATTCATAGTAACAGGTGCGCACACACCGAATATGTGAATTACAAACTATACATAGAAAGCATTAGCAAAAAAAGTATATGGTTCTGTTCATAAAATGATCTACATGCATAGCATAAAATTATTAAAAATAAAATAAATTAAATTCCTCAGCCACCAAGCAATCAGATCTCCTAGATTTGGAGAAATGTATTTATGATCTCATCTGTGCAAAAACTAATGGCAGACACTAAATTATATCCATGTAATGAAAACTTAGTTTTTACGTTTGCTTGTAACCATCTTTGACCTACCTCCCTCTTTCGCCGTTCTTCCTGGGTACGATGTAGAAGGGATGCTTTCTCTTCCTGAAAGACAATAATGTTAGCTTTAATTATTATTATTATACAAGATTTATATAGCGCCAACAGTTTGCGCAGCGCTTTACAATGTTAGAGTTACAATACAATTCAATACAGGAGGAATCAGAGGGCCCTGCTCATTAGAGCTTACAATCTAGGAGATTATTAAGCAGTTTACATTATTGTTAACTAGTGAATGCTCATTGCAATTATTACATATCGAGTTGGACAAAAATCGATGATTTTTTTCTTTTTATCTGATTTTTTTTTTTCTTAATTTAACCACTTCAGCCCCGGAAGATTTGGCTGCTCAATGACCTGGCCATTTTTTGTGATATACGGCACTGCGTTGCTTTAACTGACAATTGCGCAGTCATGCGACACTGTACCCAAACAAAATTGAGGTCCTTATTTCCCCACAAATAGAGCTTTCTTTTGGTGGTATTTGATCACCTCTGCGCTTTTTATTTTTTGAACTATAAACAAAAAAAGACTGACAATTTTGAAAATAAAAAAAAAACAATATTTTGTACTCTTTGCTATAATAAATATCCCCAATTTTAAAAAAAAAAAAAAAAAGCATTTTTTTTCTCAGTTTAGCCCGATATGTATTCTTCTACATATTTTTGGTAATAAAAATCGCAATAAGCGTATATTGATTGATTTGCGCAAAAGTTATAGTGTCTACAAAATAGGGGATAGATTTATGGCATTTCTGTTAGGAACTCACTGCCGGTCACAAGCATCGGCACCCCCGCTGTGCAGCGGGCGCGCCTGCCTGCTATCCCGCTTAAAAAAGCCGCCGTACAGCTACGATGGTTCGTGGGATTGTGCCGACCTGCCGCAGTATAATGACGGTGGCTGGTCGGTAAGTGGTTAAATCTGATTTTTGGGGGGGATTTTTTATTTTTTTTTATCAAATTTATTTCAATAAAATGCTTCTGGAGTAAAAATCTATCTAAAGATAGTTTTCTATTTAAGATACATTAAAAATGTAGTTTATTCAGCATGAAATGGAGCTTAGTTATGTGGCATGAGGCTGTATATTCTGCAATATTTACATTTTACAATTTACATGCACTGGCAATGTTATTGTATTAATTAAAAGAATTTGAGTAGTTCTCCAACTATGTGTGATTAAACTATTAACCTAAAATCAGTTCCGATGTTGCTGTTTTACTAACCTGACAGCTTATTATTCTAAATAGGAGACCTTCATTTTGTTTGCAAATATTAAAGATTCTAACTACCAGCAAGAATGAGTCCTTACATTTAAAGAGCACCTGTCATTTCAGATCCATCATGGCAGCGCCTGTTAGCGGGCATCCACTCACCTGCTGCCGCCACAGCCCTCACCTTGTTGTGTCACTGCCACATCACTGGCCGTCCCATTCAAGTGAATGGAACTGTCGGTGAGTCAACAGCGGGTCAGAGGAGGAGTCATTGCGGGACAGAGATGACAGTTGCTCTTTAAAAATTATGATTTAAATAAAGCCTTTTTACTAGTGATTTATCTACTTGATGTAAATCAAATCCACCCTGATACATATAGCATTCTGTATTATGCACAATTCCACAGGATAATTCATATTTCCCATGTTTCAGCCAATTCATGCTTTAGGTCTTCTTCCTACATGGCTCCAATCTTGTGCACCTGGCTGCCCTAACTAGGCAAATCCTTAGAGTTGCCGGTATTCTTGCTATCAGAACTGACCTCATCTTAAAAGAGGATTTCCACTTTCAAAGTGAAAAACGGAGAACCTCTATTCTCTGCACTCAGCTGGAGGTGGCATCCAGCATGGAATCCCCCCAATCTGCTGTATTAACTGCATAGCCAAGCAGCTCTGAGGCCACCAGTATCTGTTGTGGAAAGCGGTGCTCAGCCTGGCCTAGAAAATCATTGAATAGCAAATGTCTTCTAAGCAAGTCCAAAAAAACCCAAGCAGCTTCATGTGCTCAGCTAAAACCCATAATAATAACAGTGGGCGCGGAGAGCATAATGGTTTTTTACTTTCCCTAGGAAGTCTCCAAAAGTACAGACCACACCCACACATTCTATTTTATTACTAAAATAAAAAAAATATGGGACACTGGCTATCTTGGATTAAAAATACAAAAAAAAAACAAAAAAAACAAACAAACACTCATTAAAAGCACAACCTATACAAAAAAAACATTTAATCCAGTTATATGTTATTAAAAGTTTATATATATGCCATTTAAATGAATGGGATTTTGCTTGTTGGGAGTTTTATGAGCTTTTCTTTGAAGTACATCACGGGACACAGAGCCATTGGACCATTTCCTTTAGACAGATGCTTCTTCCAGGACTGCTCCTCAGCCCAGAAGGCTGGCGTTTGTTGTTACCACCTTCCAGGTAACTGGTAGAAAGGATTTCTCTTTTTGAAGATTCTTGGATATCAACCACCAATTAGGGCTCTGACGCACATTGGGGGATAAACGCATTGGGAAGCCCAGAGCTTGGGCCTTCTTGCTCCCAGTTGACAGGATACTGTTTTGCAGCAGTCTTAAATGAAACCGCACATAAGGATCGGCCTTGAAAGAAGCCACCATCTTTCCCAATAAAGTCACGCAAAGCCGAATAGAAGGATTCTTCTTTGACTTGAGTAACTTAATCAGTTCCATTACGGAACTGATCCTTTCCTGGGGAAAAAAAATAACCTCTTCTGTATGAATAATCAGCCCCAAGTACTGTAATCTCCTTGATGGACTTAAGGAGGATTTCTCTAGGTTGAGAATCCAGCCTAGGTATTCCAGGTAGCCGACTGTGGTGACCAAAGTTTGAATCAAGCGGCTACCGAATTGATCTATGTAGTCTAGTATTGTTATACCTTGAGCCCTTATCCTGGCTAAAGGAGGAGCCAGGACCTTTGTAAACAAACACTCGAGGTGGAGTAGCTAGACCGAAAGGCAGAGCTACAAACTGAAAATGAAGATTTTCTACCTTGAAGTGTAGAAATTTCTGGTGAGCGGGGAAAAAACGGCACATTGAAAAAAACATCCTTGATGTCGATTGACGCCAGAAGTTCTCCCCCTTGTAGGACGGAGACTACTGATCAGATTGACGCCAAGCGAAAAGAACGGATATTCAAAACCGGTTTAGATCTTTGAGATCTAAAATGGGTCTGACATCCCCGTACAGTTTTTGGAACCGTAAAAAAGGTTTGAATAAAGCCCTAATCCTTGCTCTACCAAGGGGACCACCGATATCACTCTTTGAGACAAGAGATACTTTGCATCAGGTTCTTCGGAAGAGGAGAGCCTTTTCCTGGTCCTAGAGAGAAATTCGCCATCCCTCGCTCCTTGTTCCTCAGTATAAGGGTCCTGAGCAATGGACGGGGACCTGTTACAATTAGTCCCATGCGATTAAAGCATCATACTTTTACTTCAAGCTTAAAATGGTTGAAGAAAAAACCTCCTTAGTAATATACACAGGGCCTGCAGTGTTTAAGAGCAGTTGCAACACTTGCCCCTCCTGACGGGACACCGTGACCAGCCATATTACTCTCAGGGGAGGATGCCATCTTACTGGGATGGATCTAGGCTTCTATGTGACTAAATAAGTCTTTCTAGAGCCCTTTATTGAGGTGTTTTTACCCCCCTTCTGCCATAGCCCGATGCACAAAGCAGAGGTACTACCAGAAGGAATACATCCACTGCTTGAGCAATAGTCCAGCTCTGTCACTGCTATTAATGCTCAGCCTGATGCAGTAGTAAAATGTGTGAAAGGAATGTCTGAGTCACCAACCTCATTGCTCTTGTGTCCCTCCTGCAGCATAAATAACACAATGGTGTTTTAAAAACCAGACCTTCCCGCGCTGGACGTTGGAGGACCCAAACGCCGTGCTAAGCCCCGCCCCCGTCATTCACAGCCCTTCCCCCCACGTGGGCCCCTGATCCTATAGGATCCACTGGGAGGAAGGAGGAATGGCGGAGGGGGGGCCTGGAAGCTGCCGAGCGGCGTGCCGTTCATGCCGGGTTTTTTTTTTTTAAAAATCTTTGGCGCCCTTTCCCCGAGAACAGGGGAAGAAAAAACGGCACAGGGGGGCGTCTGGTGGGGAGAGGGAACCCCCCCCCCCAGACTTACCGGAGGTCTTGCTGCACCGGAAGAGAGAAAACTTGCAGTTTCCTGGTCAAACGTGAGCTCTCTGAGAAGCATGAGTTGTAACTGCTCAATACAGCCCCCAGTAGTGACACACAAGCATGACAACATTTACTGATTTAAAGGAGACATTCATAAGAAAATATATAAAAATTTCTTAGAAAACTCCACTTACCTTTCCCGCCGCAGGGTTTTCTGTGGTAAACCAACAGACCCAATCTTCATCCTTCACAGTGGGTTCCGTTAAACCTTCAGGAGCTGGGGATCCCAAAGGAAACCCACAATCCTGGACCTGTAATAGCACCTCCACCAGTAAAACTTTATGGCCTTAGTACCAAAAAGTACTGGTACTGAATCCCGGGGTTCAGCTCTCTAAAAGAGAAGAGTTACAGGCAAAACCTTGTTTCTTCGGATATGAGGCCTGGGTAGCATTCAATGCGGCCAAAAAGACGCTTTGAATGGATCCGGTCTGCATGGCTAGCCCCAGCAAGGATTGCTCCAGTGGAGCTCAGCACAGCACATCTTCACTCATGACCAACACCTTAGACATGGGTGAAAAAACTGAGGTACTCCCACCAGTGGGAGGGGTTATATAGTGAGTGCACTTTTTAATATAGGGTGTTCCAGTGTCCATCACCTGAAGGTGGCCTATAACCCACATAGTAACTACTATGACGCTGTGTCCCGTGATGTACGATATGAAAAACAGACATCAATGCATCTCTATGGAAAAACTGATGTAAATGGATTATTATCCATTTACATCCGCATCAGTCATCATCTGTTTTTTTAAACTGATCAAAGCTCTATTTTTCTTCCGTTTAAAAAAAAAAAAAGGATCGGACGAAAAACAGATGTAAACTGACAAACGATCAGTGTTTCATCCGTTTTTGCATTGTTAGTTGATTTAAAAAAATGACTCATGAAAAACTGATGAGCACAGATGAAAAATGGGTGAATACTTCATCCGTTTTGACATGACTGAAATGGTGAAATGAACGGAGGTCCCGCATGTGTGAAAGTGGCCTTATGGCCCGTACACACGATCTGAAAATCGGACGTTAGATCGTCCGTTTTTTTGTTTTTTTTTTGCATGCTAGTCATGTATCGAGGTTACTAAAGTGACGAAAATTCTCGTACAACAGAATAAAAATTCTGGAGTGATTTAATGTGTTGTAGTGTACTCATATTGTATTTTTGGGCGACAACCGTACTGATTAAACGAAAACCGTATGATCTGGTATCGTAGGAGAAAAATGTTTACGTTTGTCCCATCGGATAATATCGGATGAACTGTCGTGATTGGCTCTCGAAAGCTCTGTACTAACAAACAGATTATCGTATGATCGTTTTAAAAGCGGTATTTTCGGATCGTGTGCACGGACCATTACACAGTGATTCACACAATGTGTGACTTTACCCAATGTAGAGACAAGGCCATGTATCAAGGTGTTGTATCCGTGTGTGCCAAAAAAAAAAAAAAGTAGTATGTGCTGCATTTTTTTGTGTTGATCCTGCCAATGATGTCCACCAAATGCAGCTTTCGTTGATGGTGGGGCACCAATGCTGCTCTACCTACATACCTACACCTACATTTAGAGTTCCCACGATCTCGTAGGCTGTGTCTGTGTGCACAACAATGGGATATAGAAAAAAAAGCCGCAGAGGGTGTGGCTGTCACTGCCGATTTACCAGCCTGTAGCTGTTCTGTCAGCACCTGGCCACACCTCGTCCTGCCCATTGCTTTCCAGATTGACAGCTCTGCCTCTGCTGCTGAAAGGAGAGATGCATGGAAATTTTGGCGGCCGAAACATATTGGGCGAACTTTTTTACCTGCATTTTGCTGATAAGAGAAAAAAGGTGCTGATAATGGCACTGAAAACTGGTGCGTTTTTTATAGGTCATGTGACTCAAAAACTGCATCAAAAACACGGGTGCATTATTGCTGCGTTTTCAGTGCATTTCAATGAGGAGGTGTGTGGTTTTTTTAACTGACAAAAAAAATGCATCAAGCAGAATTTTTAGCACCAGAAAGGATGCGCAACAGACCAGTATGAAGACATATATAGAATTTAAAGGGGTGTATTTTTCTTCAACTTTTCTTGCGCTAAAATTGCCGATAATGGCCTACAATAAGTTCATATTCATTTAAATTCATGATATTAATTAAAAAGTCAAATATAATACAAATTATATATAATAATTAATAAAAGTAGTTTATAAAAACAGTCCCATGGAAACACAGTACTAGAATAATATTATAAGGAACTTGATATGTGACAGACTGTCCATCGAGCAACAAGAAACCAAAAACGGGAGATCCATCCAACTACATGGTCCCAAACTGTGATGAGTAGAGAAGGGGGAAGGAAAGGGGAGGAGGGAGCCCAGGTATGGAGGTACTCAGGAGACCCGCAGGATCCCCGCTGGATGTGGGATACGATCCCTGAAGGGTCGACTCACCGGCTCCGGAATGCTGATCAGTATGTGTAGCGTGGGGGGAGACAACCTCTCCGCCGTGAGGAGGGAGAGCTCGCCGAGGCTCTGTGACGATGGGCGATGACGTCAGCCCAGCTGGGAGGCCGTTCCAAGGAGGGAAGGGCTCGGCTTCTCACAGGAAAGCCGCTGGAGTGTCAGCTGGTAAACACTGAGCCGCTGACTTGCCGCTCTGTGTCCCCTCAGAGGTGGAACGCCTCTGTGTTGGATGGTGTCACTCAGGGGATACAGCAGTGTGAAGTAGATGAAAAAAAGCCAGGGAAGGGAATGAAGGAGCCAGCAAAAATGTTGAAAGTCACTGCTGTTAGGCAATGTAGAGGTCCCATGAGTGGATGGATGGTCACTGTGGCATGTTACTAGATTGGACCACTGTAAAAAGGTTGCCTTGACGACGCGTTTCGCGCATCAGGACTTTGACAAAGCGCTGAGACCATGCGGCTTTATATATTATTACTCTACATGATCTCCATAGAGCATTGTTCCCAACCTGCCCATATTACCCTAAATTTTTCCTTTCTATCTTTAATTGTATGTACCCATATTTCAGCCTCCATTATTAAATTGACCTCTCTCTTCCAGTCCAACAGAGTTGGACATCTAGTCTGTTTCTATAGCCTGGGTTTAAACAATTTGGCTGCATTCAATAGATGTGGAGTAATACTTTTCTTACACGATCTAGTAGACATTGGTGTCCAATGAAATAGAAAATTTAGGGGTGTTAATTCCATGGGTCGAGAGGACAACCTCTCTACCCATGGAGCGATCTCTTCCCAAAATACCTTAATCCTGGGACAGGACCACTATAGATGGAGATAAGTACCCTTTTGCCCACACCCCCTCCAGCACCTAGCATCTGCGGTCGGGTACATCCGTGCCAGCCTTACTGGAGTCCGATACCACCTAGCTAGAAATTTATATGACATCTCCTGAATCCGTGAACTTATAAATGTAGAGTGTGTTAGGTCAATAATCTTTTTAATTTGTGCCCTAGAGAGCCCCTGCTTTAACTCCCCTTCCCATTCTCTAATAAGGGAACTGTTTTATTTTGTGTCCTAAGGTCCAGTCTATACATTTGCGACAGCAAACGTCTAGCGCTTAATATATGTACACACAGATTCAAATACAGTAAGAGAGTTTAATGGCCTCATTAATGAAAAAGCAAACCAATTGATGGTATCTCCACTCCAGCATAGGTACCTTTCCCAGCCTTAATGCCAAATCCAGGAAGGGGGCTAGCATTCCATGTGGAGCAAATTTGCCACATGTCATGTCTCCATCCCTCCCCATGATCTCAAAGATCCCACTTCTTCTCCCAGAGGGAACCATTGGTACCCCTCCAATGGGTGATATCCAGGGGGCATAATCTCCCAGTTGATTTAATTTATCCCAGGTCACTAATGTATTCTGAGTTAAAGGTGATGTCCATTTTGAAAGGCCCCTATCTACACTCGGGATCCGAAGGAATTCTTGCCAACTTCCTACCTGCCATTATCTGTTCTAAAGAGACCCATATTTTATTCGATGAGTCATGGCACCAGTTCAAAATCCTCACCAAAGACATTGCCTTATAATATAAGGCTTTGTCTGGTAATCCCATTCCTCCTTCAGATTTACCTCTGCATAAAATGTTATGGGCCAATCTGGGCCGTTTCTCATTCCATACAAATGATATAAAAAGCCTTCTGTATAGTTTTGAAAAAGCTCTGTGGGAGTATAATTGGTACTGTGTGTAAAGTGCAAATTATTTTAGGCAGTATACTCATCTTTATAGCACTCACCCTTCCAAACCATGTTAAAAACTGGCCCTTCCATTTCTGCAGGTCCCCTATTATACCTGTCACTAAAGAGCCATAGTTTAATGCATACAAAAGTTTGGGATCTGATGTAATATGTATTCCCAAGTATACCAATGAATTTTTATTCCAGATAAATGGATAGGAGCCCTGCAAAATGGTCTCCATTGCTGGAGGTACATGGCTGGGTAGAAGTATAGACTTCTCAAAATTGATTTTGAAATTGGATAGAGTTCCAAATTTAGATACCTCTGTCATCAGGGCCGGTAGTGATATCTGAGGGGAAGAGAGGTAAAATAATAAGTCATAGGCACATGCCGAAACTTTATGTTCATCAGGTCCAATACATGTCCCCAAGAATTCATCATTTTTCCTCTCTACAAAGAAAGGGCTCCAGTGTCATAGCAAACAGCAACGGAGACAATGGACACCCTAAACAGTAAACATAATTTCCTGCTTGTGTGATTGGTTTACTGATTTTCCCACTGCAAGGTACAAGATCAGATATCAGGCATCCCCTGCAACAAATATGTAATTTTTGGTATGATACTCCCAAAGAGACATCACGTCTAGAGGTCGACCGATATGGGTTTTTCTCTGGCCGATGCCGATATTTAGAAATCGCGGTGGCCGATGGCCGATATATGATGCCGATTTTTTTTGGGCCGATATGTTAGGCCGATTTTTTTTTTTTTTTTCCCTTCATCTCATAAAATCTAACAGTTAGACCCCTTTCACACTGGAGCGTTTTTCAGGCGCTTTTGGGCTAAAAATAGTGCCTGTAAAGTGCCTGCAAAATGGCTCCCCTGCAGTCTCAGTGTAAAAGCCCGAGTGCTTTCACACTGAGGCGATGCGCTGGCAGGATGTTAAAAAAAAAAAAGTCCTGCAAGTAGCATCTTTGGAGCGGAGTATACCGCTGCTCCACCACTCCTGCCTGCGTTTCGGCAGTGGCGCATTTAACCCCTTCCTCGGCCGCTAGCTGGGTTATAAGCTCCCCGCTAGCAGCCGGATGGCGCCCCTAAAATGACGATAAAGCGCCGCTAAAACTAGCAGTGTTTTACTGTCAACGCTCCAGTGTGCAAGCAACCTTAAGTAATAAGTGATACAGAATTTTTTTTTACATTTAAACATTTATTAAACAAAACAAACCTCCAATCAGTTCACTTTTATGTATAATTTAGATTAAAAAAAAAAATAAAATTTAAAAAAAAAACTATATCTTCAATATTAAATTACTGCTTAGTTTTTTTTTTTTAAATTCATTAGTGTATTTTTTTTTTTTAAATTGCGTTTGAAAGACCGCTGCGCAAATACCGTGTGACATAAAATATTGCAACAACCACTAATTTTATTCCCTAGGGTCTCTGCTAAAAAATATATATATATATATATATATATATAACGTTTGGGGGTTCTAAGTGATTTTCTAGCAGAAAATACAGGATTTTTACTTGTAAGCAACAAGTGTCATAAAAGATTTAGTCTTTAAATGGTTAAACTGAGAGCTTCTACACACCAGTTCAGTCCATTGATAAGTATAAACATTGTATCTTTTCAGCTTCTTTTATCAGACTTGGCAGGCTGTCCAAGCAGGAGAGAAGTCGCTTCACAGAAGACTTCAGGCAACTTGCGTTGACTCCTATTACAGAAGTCATTTGCAAGTCGCGCTGAAGTTATAATCGGCCTTTTTTATCAGCACAATTGGCCGATGCCGATTAAATAAAAAACGCCAAATATCGGCCGATGTATATGGCCGGCCGATATATCGGTCAACCTCTAATCACGTCTAAAAGGATGCAGACCCTGCAGTTTTCCTCATTAGAGCCCTGCAGGTGCAGCAGCTGGTTGAGAATTATGAAACCACTCCCATTAGATTTATTGCCTGTAGATACAATCAAATAATTGTACGAAAAATAGTGCTAAGAGATCATACGATAATCTGATCTTTAGTACACAGCTTTCGATAGCAGATTACAACAGTTCATCCAATATTATTAGATGGGACAAGCATGAAACTTTTTCTCGTACGATACCGGATGGCATGATTTTCATTCAATCAGTATAGTTGTCATTCAAAATTATAATACAAATACACTACTACATCACTTCCGAATTTTTATCCTGGCGTACGAGAATTTTCGGGACTTTAGTCTTCATTTTCGAAAGGAGATTAGCAAGCAAAAAAAAAAAAAAAAAACTTTGTCAAGGCTTACACAGTTACTTTATAGTTCGTTTGGTTTAAGAAAAAAAAAAAGAATTTGCAAGCGTTTGTTAAAATCTCTACACAATTCCAGGAAAGAAGTGTAATCATTCAATAAATTGGTAATGCTATTCATAGGAACATTACCAATGTGCTATAGTCTTCTTCAGCTTAAAGAGTAACTCCTCTTTTCTTGAGAAAAAAACATCCCCTTCAGGTTGATCTACGATCTGTATAAATGTCACTGGTCCCAAAAATGTGTCAAAAGTGTCCAATTTGTCCGCCACAATATTGCAGTACCGCTAAAAATCGCAGATCACTGCTATTACTAGTAAAAAAAGAATTTGCAAGCGTTTGTTAAAATCTCTACACAGATCATAGATCAACCTGAAGGGGATGTTTTTTTCTCAAGAAAAGAAGAGTTACTCTTTAAGCTGAATAAGACTATAGCACATTGGTAATGTTCCTATGAATAGCATTACCAATTTATTGAATGATTACACTTCTTTCCTGGAATTGCTCTATAATTTCTGCAAAGCCAAAAAAAGAAAAAAAAAAAGTTACATTGACAATGCTATGAACCCTGACTAAAAGAAAACCTCCAGCGAGCTATAAAATTTACAGCAATTTAACCGATTCATGCAGTTTCGTCTTGTAGGTTATCGTTTCATCCCAATAAGACAGAAGTGGAATATGTTGAAAAGGGAGAACAAGGCGCCAACAAAAGCCTTCATTAGCCAGAGAAATGGCCGCTTCTAGCACATGGTATAATTGCATGTTTTGTCTTCCTCCGATGAAATCTGCTCTGTAAATGATAGTGTGCACCACGACATTAATGTGAGCCAGAGATGAAAAGAACCCAAAATGGATTTCTGCCTTCATAAAATGTATGAATTGTGCTAGAATATTTAATCAAATAATTACGACTAAATACACCCTCTTTACCTCTGTTAGTTAATCACACGGGCTTCCTGAAAATAGTACATTATTGTAACTGTAATATACTCCAGAACACATAAAGCCAGACAATACTTTTTTTTTTTTTTTAGAGAAATGAATATTTTTTCCAGCAAGTATACTTTTGCGATTATTGCTGCAAAGCTGGACCAAAAGCAAATTTTGATATGACTTACAGTTTATTATGTTGTTAACAAATATGGCTGCCCCATGTACACATTTACATAATTTGTAACTGTACCCAGGAACAAGGTTTTTAAAACATTAAAGCTAAAGTTTAGGTATGATTTTTTTAAAGTGGTTATAAATTAAAATCATATTAATCCTAAAAGCGTTTTTTTTTTTTTTGGGTTTAAAAAGATCCTGTTCCCTTAAGGCGTGTTATACAGCACAGTGCTTGTGCTGTGTATTTTGGTCCCCTGTATCACTTGAAATACCTGGCTGATCCTGCCGGTTTCTACCCTTTCCTCTATACACCAACTCCGATATATCAGGGCTGCTGAGCCCCGACACCGCTGTCAGCGTACGTGCCTCCATCATCCCCTGCTATCTGCAGCTCTCCACTGTCTCCCTCTGTCCTCTTCCTCCCCCCTCTGCCTGTCAGCTCTCACTATCGCTGATCTGCTCCTCTCCCTGCTACCTCAAAACGAACTGATCTGTATATCATTCCCTCTGTCCGATAAAAAGCCCAGTCCTAGTGCCTATGCTTTATTAACCACTTCCAGACCAGCCGCTGCAGTTATACTGCGGCAGGTTGGCTCCCCTGGGCGAGCCGACGTAGCTGTACGTCGGCTTTTTAAGACACTGTAGGAGGCGCACGTGGCCGCAGTGTGTCCCCAGAGCCGATGCGAGTGTCTGGCGGGCGCGATGACTGCCGGCCACCCGTGATCGCTTGTGACAGAGCGAGAACCGGGATCCATGTGTGAACACACAAATCCCGGTTCTGTCAGGGGAGAGGAGACAGATCGTGTGTTCATAGTAAAAATGAACACCAATTTCTCTCCTCCCCTAGTCAGCCCCATCCCCCCACAGTTAGAACACCCCTAAGGAACACAGTTAACCCCTTGATCGCCCCCTAGTGTTAACCCCTTCCAGTGACATTTATACAGTAATCAGTGCATTTTTATAGCACTGATCGCTGTATAAATGTCACTGGTCCCAAAAATGTGTCAAAAGTGTCCAATTTGTCCGCCAAAAATCGCAGATCACTGCTATTACTAGTAAAAAAAAAATAAAAAAAAAAATAATATATATTATATATATATATATATATATATATATAATTAAAAAAAAAATTTAAAAAGCCATAAATCTATCCCCTATTTTGTAGACCCCATAACTTTTGCGCAAACCAATCAATATTTGCTTATTGCGATTTTTTTACCAAAAATATGTAGAAGAATACATATTGGCCTAAACCGAGGAAAAATTTTTTTTTTTTTTTTTTCTTTTTAAATTTGGGATATTTATTATAGCAAAAAGTAAAAGATGTTGTGTTTTTTTTTTTTCAACATTGTCGCTCTTCTTTTGTTTATAGCGCAAAAAATAAAAACCGCAGATGTGATCAAATACCACCAAAAGAAAGCTCTATTTGTGGGAAAAGAAAGGATGTAAATTTTGTTTGGGTACAGCTTTGCACGACTGCGCAATTGTCAGTTAAAGCGACGCAGTGCAGTATAGCAAAAAAAAGGGTCTTACAGTGATCGCATGACTCCAGGCTCTCAGCTCCTCTCCTCCCCTCCTCTCTGGCTGACGTCAGCAGGGGAATCTCGGCCCCGCCCACTGGTGAAATCAGACGGGGAAGAGAGAGCCTGGAGTCACCTTATCACTTGGAGATGCAGTTAAAACAGGCAGAAATCTTTTTTTTTTTTATATAAAGCACAGGCACTAGGATACAGCTTTTTATCTGACAGAGGGGATGATATAAAGATGAGATAGTGGCTTAACAACCACTTTAATGCATTCTCTGCATTAAAGTGGTTGTAAACCCATCACTAGGGATGAACCAGCATCAGGTGTTTGTTCTGAGATAAAAATATGGGGCGTTCGCGGAAAATTTGAGCGCCACAGAACGCCCCATAATGCACTGCGAGATCACAGTGCATTTCTGTGTAACGATTGGCCAAACCATGCACCTGACCTGCATGCTTTGGCCAATCACAGTGTGCTCTGCTGAGAGAGCCATAATTGGCCAAAGGTAGGGTGCCACGCCCCACACTATATAAGGCTGCTTACAGAGCGGCCATGTGCAGTGTTGTTGGCATGGACAGAGAGATAGCTTGAGTTAGTGGCAGTGTATTTGAGATATAGATAGATAGATAGATAGATAGATAGATAGATAGATAGATAGATAGATAGATAGATAGATAGATAGATAGATAGAGATATATTACACTTTGCAATCAGTGTAGCCTATATCTACAGTGCATTCCGTGGTGTACAGTTGCTAATACAGTGCAGGCGGTGTGGACAGTATGTAATACAGTGTAGTGTGGTGTTGCAAAACAAAAAATGCATCATCCCTGGAAAGCCACCAAGGAGAGGCAGACGCTCACAGGCCACTAAAAGAGGGCAAGCAGCCTCTGTGTCTACAGTCAACAGTGGTGGTCGAGGACATGGTGCATCATCTGCAGGTGGCCGTGAGGCACGCTTGTCCTTTTTTGCTGCTGCTGGTCGTATTATTGAGCCACAACATGCAGAAGAGTTGGTGGAGTGGATAATGAAGCCATCCTCATCCTCTGTCACCCAGGCTCAGAAACGTTTGCCTTCCAATGCAGCTGCCAAACGGCCTATTCCACCGGCTCCTTGTCCACAGTCACTCCTTCTGTAGCCCCACCATCATGCACGGAGGAGTCCCCAGAATTATTCGACCACAATGTCGGTTACATGCTGCTGGAAAATGCACAGCGATTTGAAGGTTCCGATGTTGGTTCCAAGGTTGAGGAAGGGAGTAACGTGAGCCTAGCGAGAGGGGGTGTCACAGAAGGACAAGAAACCGGCAGTCATGTTTCACAGCAGGGCCCATTCCTGTGCCCAACAAGAGTATCTGTGAGGGGTTACAGTGTTGTGGCACCACCTCCACCACCCAAGGCCCAATTTTTTCTGCCCCTGTTTAACAGGGGCATTTAATTACAATTCTTGATATAATATTTCACAGCAGGGCCCGTTCCTGCACCCAACAAGAGTAACTGTGAGGGCTTACAGTGTTCTGGTACCACCAATACCTAAGGCCCAATTTTCTGCAGAGTATATAGGGCAGGCCGTATCGTATATATACAGCTGTTCAGAGTATATAGTACCTAGGGGACCCCCACGCCATTTTTAAAAAAAATTTGGGTGCGGCGTTCCCCTTAATATCCATACCAGACCCAAAGGACCTGGTGTGGATTGGGGGGTGGGGGGGGGGGATCCACGCCATTTTTTTTTTTTATTTTTATCTATATTGCCAGGATTCGACAATACATTACAGTCGCGAGCGGTTTTAAATTACATTTTTTTCCTTTAGGAATGTCATTTTGCTGTGGCACTATTATAAACATGGGAAAGATGCGCTACTTTACATTATTTTTTTCTGAATCATACCTGGTTTCCCACAATGCTCTTGTGTGAACCCAGGCTGAAGTCGCTATGACAAGCCTGGGTTCACACAGGACCGCGGGGGCACCGCAAAAGGTATCGGTTTTTGGTTTCGAAGCATTTGCACATGCTTAGTATCGGCACTGATACCAGTATCAGTGCACACCTATCTCATACATGACCGATCCTTGTGTAAGCTGCAAATCAGTGTAGTGGTTGTCTTTACTACAGTGACAACAGCAGTCTTCTGGGTCCAGTGCCGAGCGCCTGCCCTTTTGTATAATGACAGCAGGGGGTCGCTCGCTCGGCAAAGCCGCCATTCAGAGAAAGCCTGTCATTAAATTTCAATGAATGCAAGGAGTTTCCTGATTGAACAAGGTGGAGGTTGTGATGTGACTGCCCTGCTTCTCCACCTCATCCAATCAGAGAACACTTGTATTCATTGAAAAGAAATAAGCTTTCTCTGAATGGCAGAAGTGCCGAGTGGGTGACCATCTGCTGTTATTATGCAGAAGGGCAGCTGCTCAGTACTGGACCCACGAGACTGCTCCCATTACTGTGGTAGTGGTGACTACTACAGTGGTTTGCAGCTTACACAGGGATCGATCTGGTATGAAATAAGTCTACTTACATTGGTCCAAGTTGGAGCAATGTAATCATGACATAAAAATCATACCTAAACTTAAGTTTTAAACTTTGATAAATGTATTACATTAACCACTTGACCTCCAGAAGGATTTGCCACCTTCATGACCAGGGCATTTTTTTGCTATTCAGCACTGTGCTATTTTAACTGCCAATTGTGCGGTCATGCAACACTGTAGGCAAATTAAATTTATATAATTTTTTTTCCTATAGAGGTTTCTTTTGTTGATATTTGATCACCACTAGGTGTTTTTTAGTTTGTATTATAAAAATGAAAAAATACTGAAAATTGTGAAAAAAATATATATATTTTCTACTTTCTATTATGCATATTCAATAAAATCAAATTTCTTCATGAATTTAGGCCAAAATGTACTCTGCTACATGACTTTGGTACAAATCAAAGTGAATTTTTTAGAACAGTATACTATTGGGGACATTAGTATAGTTCTGATCATGATCAAGATATTGATCCATACAGACACTATATTAGTAATGGCGGTGATTAGCGACTTATAGTGCGACTGTGATAATGTAGCAGGCCATCTGGCGCTAACAGACACTAGCTGGGAGAGTCACTAGCTGACACTGAAGTCGCTGGTGACACGAATACAATGATCAGTGATAATACTGGACATTGTACACTGCACTAAGGACACTGGCTGGGAAAGGTTTAACATCAAGGGGCAATCATGGGTTTAACTGTGTGCAATGTGTGCTGCTTTTACTAACAGATCTGGCTGCTTTTTCCCCCTGAACTCAGAGTTTCAATGTTCACTGCCTTCCATTCTGCTCCTCCAGCGCTAACTGGAGTGCCTGGCTGAAGAGGGGGCAGGCATAGCAGGCTTTGGCTCTCGAGAGCCATAGTCAGCTGTCAATCAGATCAAATTGTATTCATTGAAAAGATGCACAGCCGTTTCTGAATGGCGCCCCCATTGCCGAGCAGTCAATCTTCTGTATTCACAATGCAGATGGGCAGCTGCTCGGCATGAAACCCAGAAGCTAGTGGAGAGCAATGGAGTAGCAGTGTCTACTCCAGCTTCTAGAGAGATCCCACAGGTGTGGTATATGCAGATTTACATCTGTCCAAGCTGGATGTTAAAAAAAAAAAATCCATACCTGGAATTCTTTTAAAAACTGCAGATACCATTATATATATATATATATATATATTACATACATATACACATACACATACACACACACACACACACAAACAGTATACCTACCTTTCTGCTAGAGTGAAAAGAATAGTCTTAGGCCTCTTTCACACGGGGCAGATCAGTCATGATCCGCCCCGTGAACACACGCTGGCTCAGCGGGGATCGCTCCGCCGATCCCCGCTGAGCAGGAAGATGACAGGTGCATCGCTGCACACTGTGCAGCGACGGACCTGTCAGAGCGCCGCTCTCCCCTATGGGGGGATCGGATGATGACGGTCCGTAGTGTCCGTCGTCATCCGATCCGATCCGAAAACGGAGGGAAAAGTAGGTTTTTCCTCCGTTACACTTTTCGGATCGGAGCGGGGTCGGATGTCAGCGGACATGTCACCGCTGACATCCGACGCTCCATAGGGATGACTGTATGTCCGTTTTTCATCCGAAAACGGATGGATGAAAAACGGACATACGGATCATCCGTGTGAAAGAGGCCTAAATCAGAGAGTTAGAAATTCTTTGGAACAAGCTGACAGAAAATAGCTTCATGGCTGCAGACACCTGTTCATCATCACTGCAACCTAATCATAACAAGTTCCTGGCTATATTTGTGCTACCCTGGATTTGGAACAATGCCTGCTTCCAGGGTTCATGATAACTGCCTGGAAAGTACCAGGACATAGACTGCCCTAAACCTCGTCGCATATGAACAGTAGCTGGAATACTGGAACACAAACACGTCATTTGGTGTTGTGCTCAGATTTAATTTTCAATTAATATACTTAGGAAATACAGAGACATAGCATTACATCGTACAAAACAGCAAAAATGCCAGGACTCCTCCTAAAGGGCATTACATTTACAGTACAGCATGCCAAGTCGGGTATAAAGTGGTTCTAAAGGCAGAAGTTTTTTTTTTTTACCCTTATGTATTCTATGCATAAAGGTAAAAAACCCTATACTTACCTTAGCCCGATCTCAATCCAGCAATGTGCGCAAGAGCAGAGGCTCTCTCTTAGGTCTATCCCTCCTCATTGGCTCAGAGACAGCAGCAGAAGCCATTGGCTCCAGCTGCTATCAATCACAGCCAGTGACAAGGGAGCCAAGTTCCGCTGTCTGTGTCAATAGACGCAGACAGCAAGGCTCGGGAGCAAGCCTGCATGAGTGCCCATATATATATATATATATATATATATATATATATATATATATATATATATATATATATATATATATATATATATATATATATATAATCAGTCTTTTTCCCTTTATTTTTACCTAGTAGTCCTGTGAATAACACACTTTCCATCCTATGGTGGCTATGTTACTCCTCCTCTGCATCTCTAGAGGAGCCGTATTTGTCACGGCTGGAGTCTCTCTCTACTTCTCTACATAACATAGGGAGGAGGTGGGAATAGTAGTTTACAGGGGGAAACTAAAGCTCCATGCACACTGGCTTAACCACTTAAAGGGTTACTAAACCCTTCTGTTTTTTTGTGTTTTTTTTTTTTTTTTTAAAACAAACATGTCATACTTGCCTCTACTGTGCAGTTCGATTTGCACAGAGTGGCCCCGATCCTCCTCTTCTGGGGTCCCCTGGTGGTGCTAGTAGCTCCTCCCCGCATAGGGAAACAACCTAGGAGAAGCGCTCTCCTTGGGGGTACCCGTGCGGGTGCGCTCCTGAGTCCAGCTTTTGCGTCCATAGACACAGAAAGCTGGACTCGGCCCCGCCTCATTGGATTTGATTGACAGCAGCGGGAGCCAATGGCTGCGCTGCCATCAATCTATCCAATCAAGCCGAGACAATGAGCAGAGAGGGTGTGCGCATCTCCAGCGTGAGAATGTACAGGCCCAGGTGAGTAAAACAGGGGGGCTGGGGGCCTGCTCAGTGACAGAAGTTTTTTTACCTTAATGCATAGGATGGCACTTGTTGTTTACAAGTTAAAAATCTGTATTTTTTGCTAGAAAATTACTTAAAACCCCCAAACATTATATATATCTTTTTAGCAGAGACCCTGGAGAATAAATTGGAGATCGTTGCCAAACTTTATGTCACACCGAATTTGGGCAGCGGTCTTACAAACGCAATTTTTGGGGAAAAAAATACACTTTTTTGAAATAAAAAAATAAGAAAACAGTAAAGTTAGCCCAAGTTTTTTGTATAATGTGAAAGATGGTGTTACGCCAAGTAAATTGATACCCAACTTGTCAGGCTTGTGGAATGGCGACAAATTTCGATACTAAAAATCTCAATAGGCGACGCTTGAAAAATTTCTATAGGTTACCAGTTTAGAGTTACAGAGGAGATCTAGTGCTAGAATTATTGCGCTCGCTCTAACAATCACGGCGATACCTCACGTGTGGTTTAAACACTGTTTACATATGTGGGCGTGACTTGTGTATGCGTTCGCTTCTGCGTACGAGCTCGGAAGAAAAGGGCACTTTAAATTTTTTTTTTTCTTATTTATTTTAACTTACATTTTTTATTTTGACACTGTCCCTTTAAAAAAAAAAAAAAAAAGTTTCACTTTTATTCCTATTACAAGGAATGCAAACATTTCTTGTAATAAAAATAAGTAGGACAGGGCCTCTTTAATGTGAGATTTGGAGTCAAAAAGACCTCAGATCTCACATTTACACTTACAAGCAATCAAAAATAAAAAAAATAAAACGGGCCCTTTAAGGCTGGAAGTGACGTTTGACGTCGTTCCGGTCCTCCAAGGGCATAGAGTCGAGTGGGGGTCATCTTGTCCTCACTCGACTTCCTGCCCATCCATCGGTTCTGATCGTTTCCGCCGCTGCTGATCTCTCCGGTAAGCGACGGAACTGACTGGGAGGTGGGGGGGGCACCTCTCCCGCCACCCATAAAAGTGATCTCGTGGTGAATCCGCCGCTGAGACCGCTTATATGTGAAAGAGGATTGCTGACCGTGGATAAATATACCGGGGTTATGGCAGCTATCTGCGGCCATAACAACGGTATTTAACGTCAAAGTAGCGATGTATAGCCACGGTGGGCGGTCCGGAAGTGGTTAAAAATTTAGTTCTGCCCAATGCTCAACGTTATCCTATGCGTCCATGCACATTAGGATGATTAGAGGCATATTGTAAGCTCAGCGTTTAGAGGCAGAAAAATAAAATAAAAACATTCTGGTTTGCGTATCTGATTGGAGATTTTTGGCAGAAAAAAAAAAAACTCTAAACTCTCCTAAACTCGTCTAAACTGTGCAAGTGTTTTTTTTTTGCCAAGGGAACTGGTGTTTTTATAAGTCCAGCGTGCATGGAGCCTAACATTTTTTAAACGTTCCGCTCATTTTACAGAAAGTGACACTGCATTTCTCACATGAATAAACAGGTATTTAAGTACAGTTCCTTGAAAAAGTATTCATACCCCTTTAAATTTTCCACATTTTGTCATAAAATGTATTTTATCAGGATTTTATATGATAGACCAACACAAAGTGGTACATAATTGTGAAGTGGAAGGAAAATGATAAATGGTTTTCAAAATTTTTTACAAATAAATATCTGAAAAGTGTGGCGTGCATTTGTATTAAGCCCCCTTTACTCTGATACCCCTAACTAAGATCTAGTGAAACCAATTGCCTTCAGAAGTCACCTAATTACTAAATAGAGTCCACCTGTGTGTAATTTAATCTCAGTATAATTACAGCTGTTCTGTGAAAACCTCAGAGTTTTGTTAGAGAACCTTAGTGAACAAACAGCATCATGAAGTCCAAGGAACACACCAGACAGGTCAGCGATAAAGTTGTGGAGAAGTTTAGAGCAGGGTTAGGTTATAAAAAAATATCTCAAGCTTTGAACATCTCACGGAGCACTGTTCAATCCATCATCCGAAAATGGAAAGAGTATGGCACAACTGCAAACCTACCAAGACATGGCCGTCCACCTAAACTGACAGTCCGGGCTAGGAGAGCATTAATCAGAGAAGCAGCCAAGAGGCCCATGGTAATTCTGGAGGAGCTGCAGAGATCCACAGCTCAGGTGGGAGAATCTGTCCAAAGGACAACTATTAGTCGTGCACTCCACAAATCTGGCCTTTATGGAAGAGTGGCAAGAAGAAAGTCTTAAGAAGTCCTGTTTGCGAGAAACCATGTGGGGGACACAGCAAACATGTGGAAGAAGGTGCTCTGGTCAGATGAGACAAAAATTTTACTTTTTGGCCTAAAAGGAAAACGCTATGTGTGGCAGAAAAAGAACACTGCACATCACCCTGAACACACTATCCCCACTGTGAAACATGGTTGTGGCAGCATCATGTTGTGGGGATGCTTTTCTTCAGCAGGGACAGGGAAGCTGGTTCGAGTTCATGGGAAGATGGATGGAGCCAAATACAGGGCAATCTTAGAAGAAAACCTGTTAGAGTCTACAAAAGACTTGAGATTGGGGCGGAGGTTCACCTTCCAGCAGGACAGCGACCCTAAACATACAGCCAGAGCTACAATGGAATGGTTTAGATCAGTGGTTCTCAACCCTTCTAATGCCGTGACCCCTTGATAAAATTTCCCAAGTTGTGGGGACCCCTAACAGTAAAATTATTTTCGTAGCGTAGGTTGTCAGCACCCAAGGCAAGACAAGTAATTTGCGCCCCCAATACACGGACATTTAGCGCTCCCCGAGTCCTTTCCACTCATACAGTATTAAAACCCCTTCTGGTACATTTTAGTATGTACCACACCTTCTCTTTGTTCTCCTTTCTTTCCCTTTTATCTCTCTATCCTAATTTCTTGTTTTTTTTTCCCCCATCCCTCTTTCTAGCTGTCTTTGTTCTTTCTCTTATTCTTTCTCTCCCTTTTTCTTTGTTCCTCCCCCTCTTTTCCCCTCCCTTCCACGTATTCTCTATATTTATTCCTTGGTGTGGAGTGGGCAGAATGGGATGAGTGGCAGTGCTGGGGGGAGTTCTGATCAGACCACTTAGGTGCTCTTGTTTAAAGGTCATCTGCTGATCTGAGAACTGTAGTGGGGACTTTTAATGGCAACTCTAATTACAGGTAGTGTTACTCACTTTGTCTCCAGCTTCACTGTGTCTCCAGCTCTGTGGTGTCTCGCAGCAGTGACACCTATGCCAAACTCAGGAGATAGGGCCTCTTCCAGCCACTCCCACTTCACATTCCTCACCAGTCAACTGACCTCTAGTCTCTGCCCCCCACCCATGCCGTGAACTGAATGGGTGGCTGCGAAGAGGGCAAGTGGACAGCCGCGGGCTCCAGGAACAGCCCAGCTGGGCGGCCATAGGCTCCAGAGACAGCCCTGCTGGGCAGCCGCGAAAAGACTGGGAGAGTGGCGCGGGACTCAGGAACAGCCCAGGATTACGCAACCCCTGGCAAATCGTCATTTGACCCCCGAGGGGGTCCCAAACCCCAGGTTGAGAACCACTGGTTTAGATCAAAGCATATGCATGTGTTAAAATGGCCCAGTCAAAGTCCAGACCTAAATCCAATTGAGATTCTGTGGCAAGACTTGAAAATTGCTGTTCACAGACGCTCTCCATCCAATCTGACAGAGCTTGAGCTTTTTTGCAAAGAAGAATGGACAAAAATTTTTACTCTAGTTTTTGAAAGCTGGTAGAGACATCCCCAAAAAGACTTGTAATTGACAATTAACTTGTGTAATTGCAGCGAAAGGCGGTTCTACAAAGTATTGAATCAGGGGGGTTGAATACAAATGCACACCAAACTTTTCACATATTTATTTCTAAAAATTATACACAGGTGGACTCCATTTAGTAATTAGGTGACTTCTGAAGGCAATTGGTTACACTATATTTTAGTTTGGGGGTATCAGAGTAAAGGGGCTGAATACAAATGCACGCCATACTTTTCAGATATTTATGTGTAAAAAATGTTGAAAATCATTTATCATTTTCCTTCCACTTCACAATTATGTGCCACTTTGTATTGGTCTATCACATAAAATCCCAATAAAATACATTTACATTTTTTGTTGTAACATGACAAAAAGTGGAACATTTCAAGGGGTATGAATACTTTTTCAAGGCACTGTATATGCTAAACATGTTATTGGCCTGAAAAATGAAAACTAATACAGCCACCACATCCAAACATGATAAGCTGCAATATATTAAAAATTTTTTCAGATAGTCTTCAACTTTGACACTAATAACAGTTTAATAAATAGAGGAGCTAAAAAATTTACCTATTCCTAAAAGAAAAGTGTTGTGAAAAGCTCCTTCCTGTGCTATCATGTGACCAAACGCCCAAATGTAGGCACAAATATTTATCCGTCAGGCCAATATTTGGCTGAACAGACTCCTCAGAGTTTTCAAAGGACAACGTCATCTGGGAATGCCATTTTTAATAAAACCGATCAGGTCGATCACAAGTGCTGTCACGTGAACACCCACCTGTCGCATTGCTAGTCTAGATTGCATGCTTTGTGATCACTCTCACAAAAAAGTGCTTAGTCCCAATTGTCTTTACCTTTCTGCTTGCTCCTCCCAGTGAGACCTTCGGCCTGGTTTTGAAGTCTCCCTCAAAGCTGAACATGGCTATAATTTATCCCATCTAGAACATCTAATCAATCTGGTGGGTTACTGAAAAGATAAAGAAACAAAAAAGGAGACGGGTTTTAGAATTATTATTATCAATGTATATACAGCCTCAGCACAATTCACGACTCTGTTCAGGGGCTAGAACAATGATGGGAGCAAAAACCTAAAATAGCAAAAATGGGCAGCACATCAGGAGATAAAGACCTCAAATCTCTACTTAATTCTTAGTTGTAATGATAACACATCTTGAACAAAAGAGAACATAAAAGCCATTGATATTTCAGAGACACTAAGGCCCCTTTTCTCAGGATGACATTTTCTGGATTTCCACAATGTCACCGTTGGCCATGTCCCCTCCTCAAGGAATCAAAAAGGCGACGGGACAGGATGGATTTTTGTTCAATTAGAAGGAACCTGTCTGGATAGGATGGACAGCTGCTGTAGCCGACTTATTTTGAAGTTGGGAGCTTCAGGTTATTTGTATCCTTCCTTTATTATTTGGACCCACAATGGGTCATCGAGTGAACAGGACCTTCACTGACTTTGTGCTTGTTGCAGATCAATGAGGCCGGCCATACACGTTAAATTCTGAACAATTTTTCAATCGAAAAATCGCACCTTTGAATAATCGTTCAATTTTCGACCATTGATGATGGGAAGAAAAAATGTGCATGAGCCGTGACCTGGAAAGAAAAGAAGATTCCAGGCCACAAATTTTCATTTCCGTAAAACACGAGGTGAAATTGAAGGCTTGGTTGGTTGAATTTGGAAATCAATCCATCGGACTACAAATTTTCGAGCAACAAATTGTTCGGAATTCGACCCATGTATGGCCTGCATAAGTAACGGAACACAAACAGGGGTGACAGTCTCACAGCTGGCACCATCACAAACATGTCAACATAGCCACTTCCATGATTCCAAAAATTGCATATAGTTCTACTATAGGCTTGGTTCACACTTACTCGCAGTCTTTGGGCTGGTTGTGGGTGCAGGAATCACACCTGTTCCCACACCTGCAACCAAATCATGCTGCTTTTACAAGACGAATGGCACCTCTACGCATCTCAGCCCGTAGCATGCTTGCAGGAACCATAGGGATATCACATGGTGCATGCACCTTTTTTCTGCGGCCCGCCAGAGTGTGAACCGAGCCTTAAGTTGCGTTTAGAGCAAGAACGGTTACAAAGTTAAACCCATCAGGTTTTATTTTTTGATTTAGCTGTTGGAGAGATTTCTCTTTGCTTCCTATTCCAGAGGCACAGCGGGAAGTAAGAAAAGCTCTCTTCAAGGGGAGATCCCCTTGAATGCTGGCCATTGATAGATCAAAATCTGTCCGGTTCTGCAGTGACCAGACAAATTTTGATCTTTGTATAGCTGTTCCTGTTCAACAGAAGTCGATCTTTAGACCAACTTTTGTCAGTGAGAACGTTGATGCACTTTTGTCGATCAGCAGCTTTAACAAATCGGCTGCAGTTGCCAATTAGTGTATGTTGACAGTAGAGAGAGTCCCACAATGCCTCTGCCGGTGAGAATTCCTACATCCACCTTGTTTGTGTGGATGGAGGAATCTGTTTTGTTGGGTTTTTTTTGTTCAGCAACATTCATCTAAATCACCAAGTCAGGTTTCTCCACTGGAAGATATCCACTTTATTCCTGTTTCAGTAACAACCTAAAACGTTTGGATTTTCCATCATTCTCTATATCAGACATATCAGGCACAATGGTAACAGGACCAACAGTGGAGCAGTCATACTGTAGTGACACGTATGCTCTGTCATTACCTGTAGTCTGTTCCGACCGCTCCATCTACAGGTCAGAGGACGGCAGGGGGTGGAGCCATGACTACCTGTGCAGTGACTTCTGGGTTGGGTGTCATTCAGGAAGTAACAGCTACTATACTAGTGAATATTGCCCTAAAAGCTGCATGTTTTTGTTACAGCTGTTAGGCCAACTCATGCTTAACGCTGAAGTCCAGCCTTAACTTCAGGTTATCTGCAAATATACAGACATTCAATGTGATCAGCTACAGCAGAATTCTATACACAACTACAAATCTCCAATCACAGGAATCTGTGCTGTGTGTGATATGGTCCTAAATAAAGCTCTCCACCAATAACATCCACGTACAGTCGGCTGGAGGAGGTAGCATAGTGAGGAGACAAAGGTCATCAGACACCAAAGAAATGAATGAAACGTAATTTTAATATTTCAATAAAGTTGAAAGAAAAAAAAAAAGTACCCGTCGCACCCACATTAGCAGACCTCACATGTACACGTGTTTTTACTAGAGGTCGACCGATATAGTGGCGATTTTTGGCATTTTTTAATGAACCTGCATCGGCCGATTGTGCTGCAAATTGGGCTGATTAATTTATGCACTAGCCGGTTCACACAGGGGCGATACGACTTGCGGGGCAACTCAGCGCGACCCCGCACAGCGCGACTTGCAAATTACTTCTGTAATAGAAGTCAACGCGAGTCGCCTGAAGTCGCCCCATCGGAGCGAATTGAGACTCTCCTATCCTATCAAGTCCGAGAACATCGCTGATAAAAGAAGCAAAGAGATACAATGCTTCTACTTATCAAAGAAATTAACTCGGTGTGTAGAAGATCTCAGTTTAACCATTTAAAGACTAAGGCCCCTTTCACACTTGTAAGACTTGTGTTTAATAAATGTTTAATTTAAGAAATTTTCTGTATCACTTCTTATTACTTAACTGTTAGATTTAATGAAATAAAGGGAAAAAAAAAATTGGCCCAAAAAAAAAAAAAAATCGGCATCATACGTCGGCCATCGTGATTTCTAAATATCGGCATCGGCCAGAGGAAAACCCATATCGGTTGACCTCTAGTTTTTACCGTATAGTCTAATGTGAACGAGCCCAAACATTCTTAAAGCGGAACTTAACCCATCAATTTACACACTTCCCAAAACAGTGACATTCAAGGCATGCCATGAATGAGAACTGTCACAGTTGCTTGTGCTAATGAACTGTCAAGCTATCAAATGCTGTCAGGTTTTTGTTTTTTTTTGCCATCTGTGTCCAATTAGGGAGATTTCCTTTCACTTCCTGTCCCATAGCCAAAACAGGAAATGAGAGGAAATCCCACCAGAAGTGAGGAATGCCTGGTTGTCACCAAAACTAGTGTCCCCATAGCAAGCTTTCTCCTCTATTGGTGTTGTAATGTCAACTTGGGATTTTCTTTTACTTTCACTTTTGATGTTAACGATAAACAGGACAAATAGAGAGGGTGCATCTCCCTAATGGGGACACAGACAGCAATAATAACTGGCAGGCGTTCTAATCCATCTCCACTCTATCCAAAAGTAAAAAAAGTTTTTCCTTTAGTTGCACTTTAACTCTCTTTTTTAAAAACGTACTGGCAGGCAGGGTATTTATGACATAAAAGCTTCCTCCTGCCTCTCAGCTGCCATGTACACGGAACCACGCATTCACAGCTCAGTGTACATATTTGGCACAGGAGTAACAACATTGTTGTCCGGCCATTTAAGAGGCTGAACAGACGGAACCCAGGAGGAACACTGGCTGAAGATGGACGCACCCAGGATCCTCAGGATCGGTCACACTGCAGTGCTGGAGGGTTTTTCTGGCAGGTAAGTCTTCCATAATATGCTAATGTGGTGTGCATACTAGTACATTATGCCATTATTCACGTTGGGGGGGTCACTAAAAATATATATATAGGAGCTTAATACGGCTTTAAAGTATAACTAAAGGCAAAACTTTTTTTTAATTTTGGACAGAGTGGAGACCTGTCCAAAAAAACCTGTCAGCTTTTATTGCTGTCTGTGTCCCCATTAGGGAGATTCACCCCCTCTAATTTGTCCTGTTTACAGTTATCATTGAAAGTAAAAGAAAAAAAAAAAAAATCACAAATTTTGGGCTGTTCCCAGAAAAGTAATAGAGGGGAAATCTTACAATGGGGACCTGGGGGTCCCCAAAGAATTCACTTAAAAGAACAAGTTCACCTTTGAGAACATGTTACATGTTCCACCCGTTTTTAGGGTGGAACATAGAACATGTTCCCAATGCTGCCCGCTGCCCTCTCTCCCTGTGGCAGCAGTATGGAAAGAAGTTTCCTGTACAAGCTGTCACTGTTTAAAATCAGCATGAGGCTCCGCCCACACGACCGCGTCACTAATTTACACAGCTGTGTGTGTGAATGAACTACAAGTCCCAACATTCTTTGCGGTTGTCTACTTGTAGTTCTCAATGAACTGTCACAGTGCTGTGGAGCGCCGTGGAAGTTCATTGATTAGTTCCTGTCAGTGTATCTGCCCGTCCGTACGGGATGTACAGGTATACAAATATACTGACAGGTCTGCAGGAGATCTGCATGGCACCAGCGCTCTTCTGATCGCTGCTGAAATGCTTTCCAGGCTCCAAAAGAAAAAAAATAAAATAATAAATGCACTTTTTTTTTACCTGCAAAAGGTGAACTTATCCTTTAATTTGCAGGGATTTCCTCTCACTTTCTGTTTGGCTGTGGGACGTAAAGTGAAATATCTGCAATAGGACACAAAATCTGACAGCGGTTATAACCCTCCCTTACTCTATCCAAAATGAAAAAAAGCTGGTGTCCCCATTGGAAGATTTCCCCTTGATTACTTTTCTGGGGACGACCAAAAATTTGGGATTTTTTTACTTTCACTTTCGATTATAATAGCAAGCTTTCTCCTCTATTGATGTTGTGATGCCAACCCAAAACTTGGGATTTTCTTTTACTTTCACTTTTGATGTTAATGGTAAACAGGACAAATAGAGGGGGATCTCCCTAAAGGGGGCACAGACAGCAATAAAAACTGACAAGTGATCGAATCCATCTCCACTCTATCCAAAATAAAAATAAAAATAAATAAATAGTGCTTTTAGTTATACTGTACAGCTTTCTCCTCTTAGGCCTCATGCACACTATGCTCTTCTGAACACCTCTCTCCTGATAGGAGAAATGCAGCGATAAGAACATACCCAAAGCTGAGTGTTGCAAACGCATTCAGGCGTGTTTAGACGTGTTCAAGCACATCAAGCGTGTGGGAGTTCATTCATTTCATTGGCCAGAATTGATTAATTCTGGCCATTGAAATGAATGTTCAAGTGCTAAACATGCCTAGCATTTAGCTGTGTCAGTTGTTTTATCTGTGCAAATGCTCCTTCCCTGAACATAATTTTGCTGCGTCCAGATCTCTGCCCCTAAACCCCTGTGTGTGTAATGACATATAGGCTGACATAGAGGGGTGTTTAGAGGCAGAGAAAAAAAAAATGTACCAAACTCCTGGAAACCAGGCCGACAGCTGCAGCGTGAGCGAGGCCTAAGGCTCCTTTTACACTGGCGGAGTCCGCCAGCAGATCCACCCGCAGAGCAGGGAATCTCTCTGTTGATCCCCATTGAGCAGGTGAATGACAAGTCTGTGTCTGCTCTGCTGAGATCGAACAGACGACAGGCCCATGTCTGCTCCGCTGATGCAGAAAGGACAAGGACACAGCCTGCTGTCCTCTACGAGCTGTCGGATGGAAACGGACTTCCTGTCTGGTCATATCAGAGAGCCCACACAGGACAAGATCCAGGATCTCAGTGTGACCATATCAGAGAGCCCACACAGGACAAGATCCAGGATCTCAGTGTGACCATATCGTAGAGCCCACACAGGACAAGATCCAGGATCTCAGTGTGATCATATCAGAGAGCTCACACAGGACAAGATCCAGGATCTCAGTGACCGCGGGGAAGGGTCCTCGTCCATCAGATACACGTATCCCCCTCAGGGTCTCACTCCTCCCGCTGCACTCCCCATCAGTATAACATTACAGTGATGAGATCCTATCCTGTATAGAGCCCACACAGGACAAGATCCAGGATCTCAGTGTGATCATATCATAGAGCCCACACAGGACAAGATCCAGGATCTCAGTGTGATCATATCATAGAGCTCACACAGGACAGGATCCAGGATCTCAGTGACCGCTGGGAAGGGTCCTCGTCCATCAGACATACGTATCCCCCTCAGGGTCTCACTCCTCCCGCTGCACTCCCCATCAGTATAACATTACAGTGATGAGATCCCATCCTGTATAGGGCCCACAGACTGGAGACCAGGAAGAACACACAGCCCACACCTGGGGACCTCATACAGGTGACAATGGTGTGATGGGGAAGAACAAAGGCTGGCGCACCACTGACGTCACCTGTGTGACATCACCAGCCAGGACATCTTCCTAAGAAGGGTGGGAGGGTAGAGGAGGGGGTGGCGGGTCCCCGGGCTCCTCTGTCACACATGACTCAGCAGCAGTGATAGGTGACAGGGGAAAGGTTCACACTGGGCGACATGCCGCAAAGTATCACCCAGCTCCTGTCCTCAGGACACCGAACTCTACCTACCCCAGCCTCCTCCTCCCTAACCTGTGACAGGTGACCCGTTACCTGGGAGCTCACACCGGTCACCACTCAGCAACAAAAACAGCAGCCGCTCCGGACATTTGCCTTGACAACGGAAGTCCCGCCCCCGGCAACCCGGCTCCATCGCCTACCCTGATTGGTTGCAACCGGCATGTCAGCTAAGCCTGTGAGTGGTGACAATGTACGCCAATCACATTGTGCTCTGCTGCGTAATGATGTCATTGACAGAAAGCCGGATGCACAATGTGCATGGACAATAAAGCTTGCTTGATTACAAAAAAAAAAAAAAACTGCAGGGGATTACCAAGGAAGAAGAGGAGAGCTGTGTGTGCTGGTCTGACTCCAGAGTATATACAGGGGACTGTACACAGTGCTGAGCCCATTGATGGGGGTACAGGGGGCTGTACACAGTGCTGAGCCCATTGATGGGGGTACAGGGGACTGTACACAGTGCTGAGCCCATTGATGGGGGTACAGGGGGCTGTACACAGTGCTGAGCCCATTGATGGGGGTGCAGGGGGCTGTACACAGTGCTGAGCCCATTGATGGGGGTGCAGGGGGCTGTACACAGTGCTGAGCCCATTGATGGGGGTGCAGGGGGCTGTACACAGTGCTGAGCCCATTGATGGGGGTACAGGGGGCTGTACACAGTGCTGAGCCCATTGATGGGGGTGCAGGGGGCTGTACACAGTGCTGAGCCCATTGATGGGGGTACAGGGGGCTGTACACAGTGCTGAGCCCATTGATGGGGGTGCAGGGGGCTGTACACAGTGCTGAGCCCATTGATGGGGGTGCAGGGGGCTGTACACAGTGCTGAGCCCATTGATGGGGGTGCAGGGGGCTGTACACAGTGCTGAGCCCATTGATGGGGGTGCAGGGGGCTGTACACAGTGCTGAGCCCATTGATGGGGGTACAGGGGGCTGTACACAGTGCTGAGCCCATTGATGGGGGTACAGGGGGCTGTACACAGTGCTGAGCCCATTGATGGGGGTACAGGGGGCTGTACACAGTGCTGAGCCCATTGATGGGGGTACAGGGGACTGTACACAGTGCTGAGCCCATTGATGGGGGTGCAGGGGGCTGTACACAGTGCTGAGCCCATTGATGGGGGTGCAGGGGGCTGTACACAGTGCTGAGCCCATTGATGGGGGTGCAGGGGGCTGTACACAGTGCTGAGCCCATTGATGGGGGTGCAGGGGGCTGTACACAGTGCTGAGCCCATTGATGGGGGTACAGGGGACTGTACACAGTGCTGGGAGAGGCTGTGCAGTGAGAAGAGGGATTAAAAGACTTGTCAGGTTTTGTTGTTGTCCCCATTATGGAGCTTCAATCTTTATAATTGGTCTAAAAACCGATAGTACTGAGATTGAAATAAAATCCCACATTATGGGTGGTCAGCAGAACAGCACTAGAGGGCAAATCTTCAAATGGGAACACTGGTTCTGGTGATAACCTGGGATTCTTTCACTTTGAAGGGATTTGCTCTCACTTCCTGTCCTGGCTTTGGGACAGGAAGTGAAGGGAAATCTCCTAAATGAAAAGACCCTAAAAAGGGTTGAAACCCTCCCTTACTCAATTCAGAATGAAAAAAATGATTTTAGTTCTACTTTAAAGTGTTTTATGGGCAAAACCTTTTTATCTATTTTTTTTTATTGCTGTTTTTGGCATATTTTATTAGATTTATCACTTAAAGTGGTTCTAAAAGCTTGAGGTTTTTTACCTTCATGCATGAAGGTAAAATACCTCTTTGCAGCAGCCCCCCTCCCTACAAACCTGAGCACCATAACGATACAGCGATGTGCACGAGAGACTCGGCTCTCCGTGGGAGTCTCCCTCCTCATTGGCTGAGACAGGAGCGGGAGCCATTGTATAAATGGACAGGCAGAGCCGCAGCCTGGGAGCGAGCCTGCTTGGTTGCCCCCATTGCAAGCTGCTTGCTCTGGGCAGGAGAGAGGGGCCAAGAGCCGGCGGCTCTGTGCAAAACTACTGCACCGAGCAGGTAAGTATGACATGTTTGGTATTTAAAGAATAAATAAGTGAGATGAAAATCTCACCAGAGTGAGTGGAAATTCCCTGTTGTGCAAATTAGATAAATAAATCCACATAGGATTATAAAGACGCCCTAACTAGCTATCTACTGCCATTGGTCTATGTAAGGGTGAAGTGGCAGGCGCTTATTTCTGCAGTGCCATTTAGAAAATATCGCTGCAGAAATAACAATTGGGTGGCCAGTGCACCCAATAATGTCTGTGGGCCAAGCTGTCCTCAGATGTCTCAGTTCACATACAGTGTAGAGAGCCAATCCAAGCAGCTCTGTACCATGTGACTGTGATCACTAATGTAAACAGTGTAGTGTTAAACATTGCAAAGCCCACCTATTCCTTTTATAATGGTGGGAATGGAGGAAGTCATGAATTCATTCTTTAGTCCAAGATCAGCGGATATTCAGGATTGCGGGTAGTTTTTAACCCTTTCACTTTCTCCTCTTTTTTTGTATATCTAAGATCCATGTGTTTGATTTGACCTGCACATTAACCTCCTCCCATTCCATCTGAGCATTAAAATAGCCTGGTAATGAAGGGGTAGATACAGGCTAGTACTGAAGTGGTTAAACAAGATTTATGCTGTGTCATAAAATCATTAAAAAAAAACATATTTTATCGTGAAAGATAAAAGCCTTAACATAAGGCCTAGAACATTTTACAAGGAAAATAAGAGGCAAAGAGAACCACATGACTTCTCCATAAATGTATAAAAGGGTCATTAATAAAAAATATTCCCTTCAATACTTATTTCTTCCATTCCATGTGATCTTAAAGTCCTTGATATCAGTCACCATATACTATCTTGTCTATAAGACTCATCAAACAAAGAAAAAGGGGGGATTTTTCCATATGGTAAAATAGGGCACCCCACGTAGGAGCCGCTGGCAAAATGGGATCCCCCACCCTGCACAGCCAGGCACACTGAATTTTCACGTGTTCCCGGAAAACAGTCCAGTGCTTGTTTTTGTATTTATATTGAGGAGATAAAACTTGGATAGGGAACAGGGGTATTATGGGAAGTCCACTTGAATTAGAACAACTATTCATGGACAGCTTTCCTATATACAGTCTACAGTCGTATGCAAATGTTTAGGAACCCCTGACAATTTCCATGATTGTCATTTATAAATATTTGGGTGTTTGGATCAGCAATTTCATTTTGATCGATCAAATAACTGAAGGACACAGTAATATTTCAGTAGTGAAATTAGGTTTATTGGATTAACAGAAAATGCGCAATATGCATCAAAACAAAATTAGACAGGTGCATAAATTTGGGCACCCCAACAGAAAAATCACATCAATATTTAGTAGAGCCTCCTTTAGCAGAAATAACAGCCTCTAGATGCTTCCTATAGCCTGTCGTGAGTGTCTGGATTCTGGATGAATGTATTTTGGACCATTCCTCCTTACAAAACATCTCCAGTTCAGTTAGGTTTGATGGTTGCCGAGCATGGACAGCCCGCTTCAAGTCACCCCACAGATGTTCAATGATATTCAGGTCTGGGGACTGGGATGGCCATTCCAGAACATTGTACTTGTTCCTATGTATAAATGCCCGAGTAGATTTTGAGCAGTGTTTTGAGTCGTTGTCTTGTTGAAATATCCAGCCCCGGCGTAACTTTGTGACTGATTCCTCAACATTATTCTCAAGAATCTGCTGATATTGAGTGGAATCCATGCGACCCTCAACTTTAACCAGATTCCCAGTACCGGCACTGGCCACACAACCCCACAGCATGATGGAACCTCCACCAAATTTTACTGTGGATAGCAAGTGTTTTTCTTGGAATGCTGTGTTTTTTTGCAGCCGTGCATAACACCCCTTGTTATGACCAAATAACTCAATCTTTGTTTCATCAGTCCACAGCACCTTATTCCAAAATGAAGCTGGCTTGTCCAAATGTGCGTTTGCATACCTTAAGCGACTCTGTGGCGTGTGCAGAAAAGGCTTCTTTTGCATCACTCTCCCATACAGCTTCTCCCTGTGCAAAGTGCGCTGAATTGTTGAAGACTGCACAGTGGCAAGTTGATGTTGTAGGTCTTTGGAGGTGGTCTGTGGGCTTTTTTTTTGACCGTTCTCACCATCCCTCGCCTTTGCCTCTCCAATATTTTATGTGGCCTGCCACTTCTGGCCTTAACAAGAACTGTGCTTGTGGTCTTCCATTTCCTCACTATGTTCCCCACAGTGAACACTGACAGCTTATATCTCTGCGATAACTTTTTTTTAGCCTTCCCCTAAACCATAATGTAGAACAATCTTTGTTTTCAGGTCATTTGAGAGTTGTTTTGAGGCCCCCATGTTGCCACTCTTCAGAGGAGAGTCAAAGAGAACAACAACTTGCAATTGGCCACCTTAAATACCGTTTCTCATGATTGGATGCCCCTGTCTATGAAGTTCAAGGTTTAATGAGCTCACCAAACCAATTGTGTGTTCCTATTAATCAGTGCTAAGTAGTTACAGGTATTCAAATCAACAAAATGACAAGGGTGCCCAAATTTATGCACCTGTCTAATTTTGTTTTGATGCATATTGCGCATTTTCTGTTCATCCAATAAACCTCATTTCACTACTGAAATATTACTGTGTCCTTCTTCAGTTATTTGATAGATCAAAATGAAATTGCTGATCTAAACACCCAAATATTTATAAATGACAGTCATAGAAATTGTTAGGGGTTCCTAAACTTTTGCATACGACCGTATATACACTCCTCTGCTTCCCCCAGCACTTCACTTGCTTGCAGAAAAACACAGACTCAGCTGGGACACTTTCAGTGACTCTGGCAAAGCACTCAGCCAGGTCAAAGCAAAAGCCCTTTATAGGCAGGGACCCTGGGTCCCTTTGGTGGTGTAGCAAAAAGTGTAGTATCATGCTTACATCCTTTTGGCTACTGATCCCAGCACCACCTCTTCAGGCACTGTCAGTCTGCCTGGCTGCAGCTGCCCTTTTCACTAGCCCACCTGGCTACTTCTCCACAGTCCTCCCAGACTGCACACTCACCAGCCCACTCAGCTATCTTCTCCTGGAGAACTCCTGGATGTGCTGACTCTCTCCTGCTGTCCTCACTCTTGTGCATCCAGGACAGGATTCCTCTGTGTGTTGTTAGAGGATCCTTCCAGCACCCGAGCCCCAGTTCTGAGGTCACCCCCCTCCCCCGGAATAGGAGGCACCCTCAAGGGCCACAACAGCCTCCTTAGCACTCCATCTCCATCTTCCACCTGACTCCCTCTGCTGGCATGACCCAGAGTATTTAAGAGGTGCCACCCCGCCAGCCCACTTGCTGGGGATTTTCTGGGGCCCTCCTCAATTCTCCAGGCAGCTCCTCCTAACCTCCCTCCCATTCTTCTGGAAGCTGTTCCAGCAAGTAGGGGAAGGTACCAGAGGTGCTGCCAGCTGAGTTATCCAGGCTCCGTAAATCACACCCCCCCCCCCAGATCTAGCACTCTACACTAGAGGGTGCTACAGTAAGTATCAATGCTCTGAGGATTAAGGTCTACTTCAGACACAATGGCCTTCAAATCTCTAATTTAGTACAAATGAAATATCTACATACTGTATTAGAATTAATATAACCGAATAATCCACTACTGTAGTTCAAGAAAAGGTGCACACATTTGAAATAAATATCATAGGTAATCATGCACCGCTCATGTCTCTTGTCTCATCCTGATGATGTTCCATCAGGATGAGACAACTGGTCCTTACTGCTGCAGTATAAGGGGGTGGTTAGACTAGTAAAAAAAAATAACAAGTAATGCTGTTTATTGGCAGCTGTTACTGATTGTAGAAGACCATTCCTCTCTACTTATTAGAGGAGTAGGAGGGAGAAACCACAAGCTGAGTAGTTTGATTAAAAATTTAAAAACAAGCCACCCAAAAACCGCTATACACACATACAGTATTTACTGAATATATCAAGTTGCTTCACGCTTATCCAGCTTCTATCAAAAGTTGGAGGAAAAGTAAAAGGAGGATAGCCCTCTGCTACAGTAGGTAGGCCACAGATGGTAACAGCATAGATGTGCCCTCTAAATATCTCAATAGTAGCCACCTCTGTGTCACAGTGTAATCATCACCCCCAGACTACGTGTGTTACTCCAGCACACCCATAGGGGTGCACCAAAAACCACCATCACATCTGGTTTTTTTTTAAGTCCATCCGATCAGGACCAGGCTCTGGTGGACAATGTTGGATTGGGCCTCAAGCTGGAATAACACTTTATTTCCAAAATATAGCTCAGTGCCCCGTCACATAGTAAATAGTGATGTCCTGAAGATGACAGTCCTCTAGCAATGTCAAGTGGGTGTAACCTTGTGAGCTGCCAAACCCCTAACCTGAAACTAACAATAAAATAAAACTAAATGAAAATAAATATAAAATAAAAATAAATAAAAAAAAAACCTCTAGCAATGTCCCCCACAGTAGGCAGGGCTGGCGCCAGCATAAGGCTGCTTAGGCAGCCACCATAGCATGTCTAGCCACTTGCAGCCACATGCACCTTCATCTGTGTAGACAAAAATCCTTGCGCCTGCCCAGAAAGTAGACCATGCTGGGGACATGTTTATATTTGTCCAACAAGATGTGTTACCAGCGCAAAACTCCGTTTTAATAACCCATCAATCTAGTTTGCTGCAATCATGTGGGTCCACCCAAGAAATAGTGGAATGCAATTATAGTAAAAAGTGGATTACGCTAACTTTTGTGTCTAATAACCACCAAAATTGTGCAAAGTAAAAAATATTTCTATATTGATCCTATAATTAAGTGTTTTTCTCTGCCATCTATATTGGTATATTGATATTTTTCTCTTTTTTTGGCTTTATATCAAAACACGTATCTTTCCCATATATTGTTTCTAAGGGAGAAGGAAAGGAGGTGGGAGGGGAAGACAGGGGAAATGAAGGGAGAATAGGGTATAGGACAGTACTCAGTTACCAGATGCTATATAATAGTATTAACCTCAAATTCTTCATTCAACCCATTAGGTGCCAGAGTGTCTAGGGTGTATATCCAGAACATTTCGCGCTTGCACAACTTGGAGAAACGTTCAGCTTCGGATAATTTGCGTGGTATAGATTCTATTACCCACACTTGTAGGCCTACAGTGGATTGATTATGGTGCTCCAGGAAGTGGCGAGGAACGCTATGTTCATCGCAGCCTTTTTCTATGAATCGATAATGTTTGCCAAAACGTTGTCACAATGGACAAATCGTACGACCAACGTATAATAATTTGCATGGACATGTTAAACAGTACACTACGTAATCAGTTGGTAATTCTTGTCCCTATGTTGAAAGCTATGTTGGCCATGGCTCACGAAGGCACAGGTCTTACATAAGGCTTTGTTACACCTCTACATGCCTAAAAGGAATGAGACACAAAGATTTTTCAGTTTTAACAGTTTTCAGTTTACTAGGCGCTATTCTATTTTTCAACGTTGGAGCTCTTCTGTACCTTGGGCCTATTCCCAAGACTATTCTTGAAAAGGGGATCCTGTTTAAGAATATTCCAGTGTTTATGGAATATACGTTCCATTTTCTTGTATTCGCTGTGGTATCTTGTGATAAACCGTACAGTATCATTGTCCGATGGTTTTGTCGTCTTAGGTTTTTTACCTGGAAGAAAGGTAGCACAGGCTTGATCTATTAGTTTCTCAGGAAACCCTTTGTCTAAAAATGTTTTCTTAAGGTGGGCGCTTTGGGAAATATAGTCAGATTCCCGGGTGCAGTTTTGTCGTAATCTGCAATACTGGCCTTTAGGGATATTATTAACCCACTGTGGGTGATGACAACTATTAAAATGTAAGCTCGAGTTTCCAGCAGTGGGTTTAGTATAATTTGTTGACAAGATAAGATTATGGTCATGAAAGAGCTCGAGGTCTAAAAAGGAAAGGCTTTCTGCATTATGTACAAATGTAATTAAAAGACCTAGATCATTGGCGTTACAGTAAGAAACAAAGCCATCAACAGAGGATGATGGGCCATCCCAGATGACAATAATGTCATCTATATATCTGCCAAAAAAAAAAAAAAACAGATGTTGGGCAAACGGATTGTTGTTCCATATGAACCTATCCTCCCACAGACCCATGGTCAGGTTGGCATAAGAGGGAGCAAAATTCGTTCCCATAGCTGTACCATGGGTCTGTAGGTAAAATTCCTCATCAAAATGAAAATAATTATGGTTTAGACAAAAAGAAGTGGCTTCTGCGATAAATACGGCTTGTTTTGCATTGATGAAAGGATCCAGAGACAAAAAATGTTGAACTGCCATTAGGCCTATATGATGGGGAATAGACGTATATAAAGAATTAATGTCTAGAGACACCCAAGATTAGCTATCTTGCCATCTATAGGGTGCCAGGAGTTCCATCAGATGTATCGAATCTCGTACATAGGAGGGAAGGTCCTGAGCTAGAGGCTGTAGGAAGAAATCAACATATTGAGAAAAGCCACTAGAAACACTATTCATGGAGGCCACAATAGGCCTACCAGGAGGGTGGGAGGAATTTTTGTGCACCTTGGGTAGATGGTAAAAATAAGGTGTACTGTAAAATTCTTTACGTAAAAAAGAGGCTTCATTTTTGTTGATTACTTCATCTAAAAGGGCTTGGTTAATTAATGTTTTGGCCTCTAATCTGAATTGAGGCAGAGGATCTGAAGGCAATTTTCTATATGTTTGATGGTCAGATAGTAATCTTAATGCTTCCGTGATATAAGAGGTGCGATCTAATATAACAATCCCACCCCCCTTATCTGCCGGCTTAATGATAATCACAGGATTATTTGTGAGGGAAAAAACTGCACCCGGGACTCTGACTATATTTCCCAAAGTGCCCACCTTAAGAAAAAAATTTTAGACAAAGGGTTTCCTGAGAAACTAATAGATCAAGCCTGTGCTACCTTTCTTCCAGGTAAAAAACCTAAGACGACGATCCAACTAATGGCTGCAAAACAAACAGTGGCCAAGGCATGGAAATCTCCTACATTGGTATTAGCAGAAACAATTCACAGAATGAATAATACAATGTCCCATGCTAAGATGGTTGCCATCGATCAAAATCAAATTCCAAAATTTGAAAAACTTTGGCATCCTTGGATAAAACAACAGTTCCTGTCAAACTTCAATGACTCTGTCCTGTTGCCATGGTAACAGATTAAATGACTTACAGAGACACCCATTCTAAGGCTTCAAAGAGAACTAAAAAGAATAATAAACTGACGAGCGGGACAACCTTGTGGACCATACCTCTACCTTTCAACCCTTTTTCTTCTTTCTCTTTCCTTTTCTCCACCTTACGATTAAAGCTCATTATCAGAATTTATTTGACCTATATACACTCTACTTGTAAACAATATGTATAGTAGGTATAAATCATTTAAATACCTACAAAAGTAACTAAGGAAATGATATATATCTTTAATATAGGTTTACGTGAACCCAATGTTTAATATTTGAAATTTCATGATATTTACCTATATAAACCCTACTGTAAAACAATGAGCTTACTTTATAGATCCTTGTAAACTTACTTTATGTATCTTTATAACATTGTATACTCAATAAACTTCTTTTGACAAGGAAAAACCTAAGACGACAAAACCATCGGACAATGATACTGTACGGTTTATCACAAGATACCACAGCGAATACAAGAAAATGGAACGTATATTCCATAAACACTGGAATATTCTTAAACAGGATCCCCTTCTCAAGAATAGTCTTGGGAATAGGCCCAAGGTAACATATAGAAGAGCTCCAACGTTGAAAAATAGAATAGCGATTAGTAAACTGAAAACTGTTAAAACCGAAAAATCTTTGTGTCTCATTCCTTTTATAGGCATGTATAGGTGTAACAAAGCCTTATGTAAGACCTGTGCCTTCGTGAGCCATGGCCAACATAGCTTTCAACATAGGGACAAGAATTACCAACCGATTACGTAGTGTACTGTTTAACATGTCCATGCAAATTATTATACGTTGGTCGTACGATTTGTCCATTGTGACAACGTTTTGGCAAACATCGTCGATTCATAGAAAAAGGCTGCGATGAACATAGCGTTCCTCGCCACTTCCTGGAGCACCATAATCAATCCACTGTAGGCCTACAAGTGTGGGTAATAGAATCTATACCACGCAAATTATCCGAAGCTGAACGTTTCTCCAAGTTGTGCAAGCGCGAAACGTTCTGGATATACACCCTAGACCAGTGTTTCTCAACTCCAGTCCTCAAGGCGCCCCAACAGGTCATGTTTTCAGCAATTCCATTATTTTGCACAGGTGATTTGATCAGTTTCACTGCCTTAGTAAATACCACAGCTGTTTCATCTGAGGGAAATCCTGAAAACATGACCTGTTGGGGCGCCTTGAGGACTGGAGTTGAGAAACACTGCCCTAGACACTCTGGCACCTAATGGGTTGAATGAAGAATTAGAGGTTAATACTATTATATAGCATCTGGTAACTGAGTACTGTCCTATACCCTATTCTCCCTTCATTTCCCCTGTCTTCCCCTCCCACCTCCTTTCCTTCTCCCTTTGCCCCCCCCCCCATCTTTTTTTTTCTTTTTCTTCCCTTTCCCCCCCTCCCCCCCCCCCCTTTTTTTTCCCTCCCCCCCTTTCTATATAATTTTTTTCTTCTCCCTGCCTTATTTTCCTTTTTTTCTCCCCCCCCCTTCCCCCTTCTCTTTTTTCCATTTTTCCCCTTCCCCTTAAACACAAAGGAAAATTCTAAAAAACTCCATACTAAAAAACTCCATAGAATTCTATATATAGACTCCTCGTATGTCATATATGGCAGATTGTATTTTTTGGTATTTTTTTGGTAATTTTATATTGTATATCATCATATATTTTCTGTAATATAACATCCAGTGAGTCACTGAGCTTATATATGTTAGCCGCTGACATATGGGATGTCCTCCAAAGAATACATCCTTATATTTATCCCAATACTAGCAAGATTTAATAACAATTCAATGTTGAGCACACATCCGTACTTTTATTACTTTCCTCTTGCCCTTATTTTAAAAAATGTTATTATCAACTATCCGATTTTTTTTAACTTTTTTAACTTATTTATTGCTCATATATATTATATCTCATATAGATAATAATTTTGTTGATAATTTTTCTTTGGTTTTTAGATTTTTTTTAGACAATTCTGATATGTCTTATATGCTTGTGATAGTATATTTATTCTTTTGTTAATCACATCCATGCTCCGTTCTTATCCAGCTGGAGTGTTTTTGGTCATTAACACAGCTATTTAAGTCCTGATCCTTCCCGTCCTTCCCACACTTGAAAAAGGAGCGCGCATGCCCACTGTGAGCTTCGCGCATGCTCTGAAACGCGTCGTGTGTTCCCGTCCACCACAGTCACCCTGGTGACATCACACGCCCACAGCACCTTGCCGGAATACGGAAGTTTCCACCTAGCTCGGCAGCCCAGCGGTCTGTCACTCCGAGCGGAGGTCCGCGGCTATCCCCTCGGAGCAACACCACAGACTCCGGCATATGGATGCAGGACTGACCTAGGACGACCATTCCATTTGGAACTTTACTCCATGTACTTTACTGTAAGTGTGTATATGTGCTTATTATTTCATATTAAATGCTTGCACTCAGAGGCGCTTTCCTTTTCTTGTCTTCATATGGTTGTCTAGAGAGCTGGCTTCGCTCATCATGAAAGCTGCCCTTAGCACTGGTGTTCATTAAAGATAAAGCATTTGCCTGTCACCACATCGATCAACCATTATTGACTTCTTATACTTTTTTGATATTATTTTCAGCAACCATTATTGGACTTTATATAACTTACAGATATAATCTAAGTGATTCATACCACTGGTCCTGAGCGCTGATACATTTATATGTGTTCACACCCGTATGATCGGACGCGGTAGGAAAGTCCCCAGCTGCCTCTACGTGTTTCGCAATAGGTCATCAGGAAGGAAAAAAACCTCTAACAATGTCCCCCACAGTGGGCAGGGCTGGCGCCAGCATAAGACTGCTTAGGCAGCCACCATAGCATGCCCAGCCCCTTGCAGCCACATGCACCTTCATCTGTGTAGACAAAAATCCTTGTGCCTGCCCTGAAAGTAGACCATGCTTGGGATATGTTAGCAAAAAGGAAGCCTTTGCCAATCTGTCCCTTTGGGTGTGGAAGTAGGACTTGTTCTATAATGGGCACTTGTCGAACTACTGGTGCCACACATTGGAGTGGCATAGATATATATAATGATATTTACATTTTTTTTGGACAGGACCTAATGATAAATTAGATGAGTTCATTGTACCTTTGAACTGGAATAGTTTGAATTTAAAGTGGGTCTCTAGCTTTTATTATTTTATTTACGTGGGCTTCTAGTTGGTAAGGGGACATACGGGGAGATTTACTAAAACTGGTGCACACAGAATCTGGTGCAGAGTAACCAATCAGCTTTGAACTTCAGCCTGTTCAGTAGGCTTTGACAATAAAACCTGGAAGCTGATTGGTTACTATGCACAGCTGCACCAGAAAAAACAACCCACATATCCTGTCTGCTCTGAATGCTGTTTATATGCTCCCTATAGTTCTCCAGGCCAGACCAAACCATGATCCCAGTATTATGGTTGTCCTCAAAGGGACAGTTGTATCTTTAAGGCCAGGTGTTAAGAGCACCCCACCTCTCCTTACATCAGATATAAGAGCCCCCCCCACCATCAGAAGTCCCCCACCCTCTCTTACATGACAGTGGGGGGTGCAGCTGGGAAGCAGAAAGTGCAGGGTCTGGAGGAGTCTGCTGAATGCTGACCAGGGTAGGCAGAGACGAGGGGGTGCTGTGGCTGCACAAAGAGGTGCAAGCTCTGTGGGAAGAGTTCTCCTTTCTGTCTCCCTGTCTCAGCAGTCTGCAACAGAGCTGAGCCTCTCCTTGGCTGCGCGGAGATGAGCAGGATCTGGTGGAGGAGTTTTGTCATGCTTTCTGCTGCCAACTGCTGAGACAAGGTGAGGGCAGACACAAGAGGGGTGCCGCAGCTGCAGGAGAGGTGTGAGGGCCACATGAAACATGCTCTAGACCCTTAAAATGCAACATCATGGGAGAAAAATCTGTTTAGTCTTTGGACAAACCAATTCGCTTGACACAAAAAGTTGCCCCTGGCCTGGTGGCTCAGGAAACCAGCTCTGGATATCCTTCCTTCTAATCTCTTGAAAGTTTCTTTCAACAGACATCCACCTGACAGGTTGGGGAGGAGTCCAAGACATCTTGTTGGTGCGTGAGCATTGGTCATTAATAGAATTCCAACTCTCAACCAACATTTTGGAGCTTGGAGTGATTGTCTCTACCACACTGGATATCTCAACTGAAGATGAGGAAAAGAACTGAAAAGCTTTCTGATCAGGATCCAGTTGGATAATGCCACAACAGTGGCATACATACAACATCAGGGAGGAACAAGCAATTTTGCTGTGGCAAGAGAAGTAAAAAGGATTCTGAGCAGAACTTCACATTCCATATTCCTGATTGGAGCAGTATTCAGGGACACTGTAGGGCCAGGCCGTTGTTAGAGAGAACAGTAGCCCAACTCTTATATGTGCCGCCAGCACAGGGTATTTTAACTCTTGCTGCAACACTTAGTAGTGTAAACAAAAATATATTCTTACTGTATATGCAGCCTGGTTGCATCAATATCAGGGATTTCATTAGACTTTAAAATAGAGAACAATATTAGGGCTGTAGCACACAGCTTGTGTGTACGTGAGGGGTGTAGCTTTTGACATTTCTCCATCATGGTTTCTCTTAGCTAGCCATGGACATTAGAGCATATGTGTCAAACACAAGGCCGGCCCTCCAGGCCATTGCAAGTGACCCTTGCACCTCTCCGCCTACACCCTGTTTCAGCAGTCGGCAGCAGGGAGGATGACAGAACTCCTCCTACAGATCCTGATCCTCTCTGTGCAGCTGCAGTACCCCTTTGTCTACGCCACCCCTGGTCTCAACATTCAGCTGACTCTGGTCCTCCTCCAGTCCATGCACTTTCTGCTGCCCCACTCCCCCCGCCACATCTTCTTTCCAGCAGCAGCACATGGTAAGGGGGGTGCACTGTGATATAAGGGAGGGTGGGGAACTTTTGATGGTGGGAGGGCTCTTGACATCTGATGTAAGGGGGGTGGGGTGCTCTGGACATCAAGTCTAACAGATACAACCAGCCCTTTGAGGGCAACCATAATGCTGATGCGGCCTGTTATGAAATTTAGTTTGACACCCCTGCATTAGAGGGTTTCAAATTAGAAACCCCAGTACAGCTACAGGCAAAACTTATTTTATTTTGGATAGAGTGGAGAAGGGTTAGAATCTCAGATTTTTCCACACTTGTTACTGTAAATAACACTCAACTTGGACAAAGACAGCATTAAAAATTTGATGCAGGTTCTCAATCCTTCCCTGTCTATCCTAAGAAGAAAAAGTTTTCAGTTATGCGTGAATACGGTGCCATCTTTCCTTGGAGAGATTTATAGGCGTGTGTCCATGCTCTGACTTATTCAGATCTTTTTTTTTTTTTTTTTTTTCAGGTAAGCAGCTGCTGTGTGAGCTGTCATAGAATTCTTACATGTAGCTACGCCTGTTACTGTACTGTATGTGATGTCAAGTTGAAGTATCTCGTTCTTAGATAATTAAAACATGTTTTATTTTTTTGCGAATGACGTGAGAAATTATAAAAATGCAGCCCAATGATATTATACCAAAAATAGACAACCCAGACTAGATCGCCAGCTAATGTCCTTAACTAAAATACATGGAAGCTTAGCCTTTCTGGGTAACAAGTATACTACAAAAGAGCAGTGCTTAATCAGTGCAAAAAAATTCCCCACACCCCATATATAAATGCATGCAACTGTGATATATGCAAATTCAACAAATAAAGATATACATTTATTCAAAAAAGTTCAAAGTGTGCAAAATGTGATATAAATATAACACAAAGCTCCAAAATTGCAATAATCAAAATTTCCACTGCATCAATGGAAAATGTCCCAATGCTGTTCACCTGTGCCTTCACCCAACAGAAATGCTCTCACTGACAGTTGTGTGGCCCCCCAGATTATAAGTGGGTCAAAAAAGCATTGTTCTCAAAACTGTAAGCAGGCATTCACATAACCTCCTCCAATATCTAAGGAATATCCCACAAAGTATATTGAAGCTGCAAAAAATAGAAACCTCACATAGTGTAATACTGCTTTTCTTAATGAAAATAAAAGCCAACTTCATATGGACACTTAAACAAATGCATAAGCTGCACTAAACGGTAATGGGTACCATGATATGACCAACTGGAACTTCCTACTACCAAAGGTGACAGAGAGATCACATTAATGCTCTTCCGATAAGCAGAGTGTGCCAGTTGCGGGATGAGGTCACAGACCTGCCCTACGTGTTTCATTGCCGCATCTTCCTCTTCTCTCCCTACTAATCTCACCATTACACTCCACAGACCCAATACCCCCATCCCATTTATACCTCCCATTACTATCTCCCTCTAATTCCTTGGCTTTCTCACTCTGACCACTGGCTCAGAGAACATCTACCCCTATACCCCCACCCTATTCCCCCTCCTCCCCCATAAAGTAAATTATCCCAGTCTTTTGCATATGGAACTTTTCTGGTTCAATAATTTGTATTCATTTTAAACAGGGTAGATCTAATCTGCCCACACAGGGGCTAGAACTGGCAACATGAGTATAAGCGGGTTTACATGGTGCTAACGAAAAAGGAGAAATGACATCCAAAATCAATTGTAATAGAAATCAATGTGTAGCGCTACTCCCGTAGGAACCACAGAAATTATTTGTCCAGGTCTTCCCAACTTCTGCCCCACAGCCAGGCACACAACAGGCTCATTCACTCTTTCTCCAAAGACCAGTCTAGGAATGTTGTTTTTATTTTTAGAGGACTTGGACTAGAGAGGAGGAAAGCAGTAGGATGCTCCAAGAATAAGAACTATGTACAACTGAGGACTTGGTTTTCCTTTCTGAGCAAGCTTTAGTGAAGTCCGGACTTGTAACAAAAAGTAAACTTCAGCTTAAGTAGTAGTATAGTCATTAGAGCACAGTCTTTTTAAATAGGAAAGTGTGTGGACAGAGCTCTTCAGAACACCAAATGGCGTCCCCTGTAATAGACCCACAGCTGACTATATCTAGGCACCAGAGGGGTAGCTAAAGCACAAGGTCCCCAAGATCTTGCAATGTCTGTACACACAAGGTCCAAGGACAGATGCATGCCTCCTTCCAATCTTCCAAACAATGCCATCCAGTGATACCAGACAGGTATCAGTCAGCTTTTTCCAAGCACCTGGGTCTCAGCATTCCTCCCTCAGGTTACCCACCTGAGGCCTCCTCATGGACGCCTGTGCCTGAGAGGGAAGAGTGCACCCCTCAGGCTGGACTCCTTCACTCTGTGACAAGACTCAGAGCTCTGTGTGCTCCCAGAATAAATACAGTCTCCCAGCATGCCTTCAGAGCCTACCTCTCTGGGATAGGCTGGGGCTGTATCAATATTCATGCTGCCATTTGCATAACTCTACATCTATCATCCAGAAACTTCTCAAGTTGCCTGGATACAGTGGGAGCTATCCAGCAGACTGGCAGCAGCAGACCACACAGATCAGGCCTAACTAAACAATCACAGCTCATGAAGTACAGTGAGCCAAACTATGCTTTTACCTTAACCAACATTTAAAGCCACACTGCCTACAGTGTGGCAACTAAATTTAGATATCAAAACACACTCTAATGCAGCGTACACACGATCAGACATTCCAATAACAAAATCCATGGATTTTTTTCCGACGGATATTGGCTCAAACTTGTCTTGCATACACACGGTCACACAAATCTTGTCGGAAATTCCAATC